>NC_141885.1:17719467-17743591 GCF_030686135.1 Camelina sativa | reverse complement strand
TGCCATCCGGTCACCGGTGGAGAGCTTATTCCTTAGTGCCAGCCAAGTACAGAAGGAGAACTTTGGTGTTGAGTGAACAAACCAAACACATTTGTACCAAGGGACCTCAGTTGCCGTGGAGCGGATTTGATTCCAAGTTTCCTTGGTGGAAAAACATGGACGAAACTGACCATTTTTCCCTTTCCAAAGAACCATATCTTCTCTGGTGGATCTGCTTTCAAATTTAGCCAATAGTTCAGCTTCCATTAGAGCATAGTGCTGCAGGCGGTGCCTCCTTCGACCACGTCTACCCCATGCGTCCGCAACTGTCATTGATCTGCTTATTCCCATATCAATGAAACCTCTGTCCCCCACTATGTCAATCAAACGCCCCATGGTTGACCAGTTATCAAACCAGAAAAACGTTTGTGAACCATTTCCCACTTCAGTTCTGCAAAAAGAAGCTGCAGAGTGACGATATTTGAGAATTTTTCTCCACATCCAGGAGCCTGCAGTGGTGGTTCTGAGGCTCCAAAAACACGCCTGCTTGAGTATCGAGCTATGTACCCACTTAACCCACAGAGAGTCCCCCGAAGACAATATTCTCCTAATCAACTTTAGACAACAAACATCATTCATTTCATTCAGAGATCTTAAACAGAGGCCACCTTCTTTCTTTGGCTTACATATGTCCTCCCAAGCGACCTTAGCTTTGTGAGGATTTAAATCCGCACAAGACCAGAGGAACGCTGAGCATAGTTTATCTATCTCACGAGTACATTGTTTTGGAAGACGAAAAGCAGAACACCAGAAACTGCATATGCTCCAGAGAACCGACTGAATCAAGTTTAAACGTCCCGCAAAAGAGAGGAAACGGGCTGTCCAAGAACCTATTTTTTTCTTAATTTGCTCAATGAGAGGCGAACAGTCTGAGAGAGACATACGTTTTGTAACTAAGGGCAAGCCTAAGTACCGAACCGGGAGTTGGGCAACCTCTAAGCTAAACCTGTCCTGAATCTCCTGGCTGGCAGATGCAGATAAACCACCAAGGTAAACTGTAGACTTCTCCATACTAATTTTTAAGCCTGATCGCTTAGCAAAACTGTCAAACACCTCGATTATGCCTTCAATGGACCTAACCTTACCATCAGAGAGGACCATAAGGTCATCCGCAAAACACAGATGGGTAACACCAAGTTGCTAACACTTTGGATGATAACCAAACTGTTGTCTGACTGCGCTATCTAACATTTTGGAGAGGACGTCCATAACAGTAACAAACAGGTATGGAGATAGAGATCATCCTTGTCTCAAACCCCTTTCACTTTGAAAGAAACCCACAAGTTCACCGTTTACCTGGACTGAGAAGGAAGCCGTTGTCACACAGAGCATTATCCAATGCACAAAAACAGGCGGCAAATCGAGGGTTGTCAAAACGTTTCTCAAGAAAGGTCATTGGACAGAGTCAAAAGCTTTTGATATATCAATCTTGATGGCACATCGGCTTGAAATGGAGTCTTTATGATAGTCCTTGACTAGTTCTGTAGCTAGTAGGACATTCTCAATTAATAAACGGTCCTTAACGAAAGCCGACTGATTGCCATAGATGAACTTTGGAAGGAGAAGCTTCAGATGGTTCGCTAAGATCTTGGAGATGACCTTATAAAGAACGTTACAGCATGAGATGGGGCGGTAATCCTTCATTTTGCGTGTCTCAACCTTTTTTGGAATCAGAGCAAGAATTGTAGCATTTGCACCTTTAGGAAGAAATCCTTTATCAAAAAAGGATTGAACCGCAAGTACAAACTCCACCCAATAATGTCCCAAGCCGCCTTAAAAAACTCAGAGGTGTAACCATCAGGGCCTGGAGATTTGTCAGAAGGCATTGCGAACAACACCGTCTTGATTTCCTCCGCCAAGACTGGTCTTGTAAGGCGTTGCTTATCTTCCAAGGAACACCGAAACGACAATAATGCCTGCAATTCTGCAACGTGAACCCCCGCATAATCAGAAGGGATAAGCTGGAGAAACTCCTTAAAATGACGCTCTGCTTCTATCTTGATACATGCCTCATCAGCAGTAATACTACCATCAGGCCGTTGGATTTCACGGATCACATTCTGGGCTGCTCGAACCTAAACTGCCCGATGGAAAGTTTTACTATTTTGATCTCCAACTTTCAACCAATGAAGCTTAGATTTCTGCTTCAAGTATTTCTCCTCAAGTCCTGCAACAAAACTCCACCTACCATAGGCTTGTTTCTCTTCCGCCATAGCAGTGGTAGAGGGATAAAGGAGGTTATATTCCTGCTTTTCACAAAGAGGAGCATATGCTTCCTTCGTTTTCACAACCAAATCGTCAATCCTGTTTCTTTTCATAGCTTTAAGTTTAGGCTTGAGTGCCTTAAGCTTCTTTGTAAACCAGAAAAGAGATGATGTAGACAAGTGGCTTAAACTCAGGCATGATTCTGTAAATTCTGTAGTACCCCAAAATTCCTCTAACAGTGGCTTAAACTCACGCATGTCCACCAAGGCATTTACAAATTTGAAAGGTTTACGACGTGGCCTAGGTACCCCTTGACTCACCAGGTTGATTCGACAGCGTGAATGATCCGAACACCCACCTGCTTCGAAAACATTATATGACTGTGGAAAGTCAGCGAGCCAAGCCTCACTTACCAACACACGGTCTAACTTTTTGGATATTAGATCATTCTCTCGCTTATTACACCAGGTAAACAGGGGGCTTTGAGACTCCAAAGCAGAGAGAGAACAGTAGTTCACTATAGACTGAAAATCTTCCATACCCTCCATAATACCAGGACCATCTGCACCACGGGAATGTTCCTCTATGGCTAAAGTCTCATTAAAGTCACCGAAAATAATCCAAGGCTTATCCCTCATTAGTGGAGAGTCCATATGACAGCGTAAATCCTCCCATAAGGCTTTCCTCTCTTCCATCAAATTGGATGCATAGACAAAAGAACAAAAAAACTCATTCCCTTCCTCCTCAAACTTAACTGAACAGGTAATAAGTTGCCCTGTTTTGTATACTGGAGTCAATCTCACATTACTCTGCCACACCACCCATATACGCCCTCAAGCATGATGCTCATAATTAGACAAAATCGACCAATCTTTGAATAACTTTGCACCCAACCACTGTGCCTTTCGCTCTTTAACCCTTGTCTCCAACAGACAACCAAAATGCAAATTCGGATCACCCACCCACTTCTTTACGATGGAATGTTTTGAAGTACGGTTTAAACCGCGAACATTCCAAAAAAAGCACGACATTAATGACGCTTTGAAGAGTTCCTCTTACTCTGATCCCTAAGATTGATGTTAGGGAGTTAAGTAGTAGGCTTCGAAATAACTTTATGAGTGGTCTTTGAAACACGAGGCAAATCTGGACGTAGTTGAGGGATTTGAGAAGTCCCTAACTGTGTCTCTTGCTGTGTGGGCATACCCGTATCATCCTCCACATGACTCGAGTCCTCGACAGCATCACTCAAAATCGTTTCTTCATCAGAAACAACCTCCTCTGTATCCCACTTATCACTTAGAGCTGAAAAAACAATGGATAGAATAGGTTCTAACAACTTCCTCTCTACAGACTTCTGCTGACCCGAGCTTCGAGTTGTTTTAGGTGTTGTCCACTCTTCCTCTCCTCTAGCAACGTTCCCCACAGGAGAAGTAACAACAGAGGGAAGAGGTTCACTTTCCCCTGTTTTGCTAGCAGGGGTCGAGGTTGGGATCAGTCTTGCTTCTTGATCAGAAACAAGGATAGGAGTGTTTTTAGTTGGTGAAACAGCAGGTTGAGCTAGACAAGTCTCCTTGAGATGGCCCCATTTACCACAAACTCCACACTTTGGCGGCAACCAAGGATAAGAGTACTTAATGTCGACCTCAAACTCTCCCTCTTCCTCTCCCATGAATACAAGATCCTTTGGTAAAGGCTTAGTCAAGTCCGCTTCAACCAGAATCTGTGCAACATCAAAACTTTTGCAGGCATCAGTTTTCGGGTGGAGGCGTACTGGTTTACCAACAGCGCTAGCCAAAAACTGTAAACCCTTATGGGTGAACATAGTGGGTGGAACATCAGTTAGAGTAACCGACAGGGGTATTGACTGCAAAGCAGGCTGAGTCTCCTCTTCATACGGAGACCACTTCGTTATGACCATGGGAATATCCATGATATTCCACATCCCACGATTCAAAATCCTACGCCTTAGAGACTCACTCCTAATCTGAAAGTTCACAGTAGTGTCATTAACTTCAAAAACATCAATCAAAGTGGAGGTGTCTCCCAAACGCCATATTTTGTTTACAATCATATGTATCTTACCCACATGAGGAGCCTTAGTGCTCAAAAATTTCCCAAGCAGGAAATCCTCCCATAGAGGTTTGGAGCCCTGCAAGACGTCCTTTGGAACGATGACCCGTTGTTGACCATCAACGTCCACTACATCAAACGGTTGCTTAGTGAAACCATGTTTCCGAGCTACATTGGCATAAGATCGCTTAGATTGTAAACCCACCCCCTGCTCCAGATTCGTTTCCTTTAACCCTTCCACCCTGTCATGCACCAATTGCAGACCACCAACCTCCTGAGAAACGTCATCCCCCTGAGAAGAAATCCTCTCATCCGACACCGGAATACCTCTCCCTAGAGTCGGGGAGGCCGCCAGCGGCATGATTCTTGCGTGAAAAGCCAAAACCCTAAATCGCCTTTTTTGTCTCTCGCCACGTCAGCCCTTTTTAAATTTGAGATTGCGACTGAGACAAAGCGGCGCCAGAGACTAAGGAAGAAGAAGAAGAAACAAGATTGCGACTTAAGTGAGCACCGACGACGACTTTGATATTTCCCGAATGGGAGACGACTTTACATGTAAAGAGTGTATGATGCCACATCAAGAACAGAGACATGGGAGAGAGTTCCATTGTCTTATAGAGATTGTGGACAGAGATATATAGCCTGCATTCTCTACTTCTAGACCAAAAGAGACTGCTCCTAAGGATTTCTGGTGGAGAAAGATTATTAAACCGAAAAAGAGAGAGAGATACAGTGATCCGTATGAGGAACTAAGTGAGTTCAAATTATGAAAACTCTGAGCTCTTCGTGTGATAAGTTTGAAGATGCGATCTCCTCTCTAATCTCTTCTCTTTCCCCAAGCTAAATCTCAATACGATTACTCTTTATTACTCAATGAAGAACGAAGTACAAAGCAATGATCAGTGTATCATCTTCTTAGAATCACCACTCTCAAATCTCATGCAGGAGAAGTCTATACACATTCAACATAGAGTGAGTATTTATAAAAACTAGTGAATTATATATATAGTATGTTTTTTTAGTAAGGTTGACTCTACGTGACTTAGACGGAAAGAGTCCCATGCCATTTTGGATCGGTCTGAAAGTTTTTAATGTGATTGCGAGCCAAATATACTACTTACTATCTCATGTTATATATCTTTGAGCTGCATTACCACCACACAAGGTACGTACATTTTGCTTTTGATTTTCGTCCGTTATATTCACTATTCTACAAAATATGATCAGAAGCATGATGACTGCATGAGGATTCTTTTTGTACTTTCTTTCAGTATGCCTCCCTCAATGTTACTTGAGGCATATAAACCTAACATATCGTCCCACAATTATTGCCATGCCGGTCCAGGAAATTAAACGTTGACAGTGACTCCAAAGAAACTTTGGTTACGTTTCTCTTTTTCTTTGCAATTTTAAAATATTATTGCAATTACAACAATTTCGGGAAGACTAGAGCATTTTTCATTTTTTTAGACCGTACGTTGACTACTTGACTTTCATGGCAATATACAATTAATAAACATTCGAATATGGAAAAATCTTGCAACTTTTCACTATATGGTTGGGAGCCATTAATGTAATCCTCCAAGTTGCATTATCGCCACAAGTTCAAAGACATTTTTCAATTGCGTCGTCTCGTCTCCTATATATTCATAATTCACTTTCCTGGAAAATTAATATGAGAAGCTTTCAAGAACAAACAAAAATGAGAAGCATGAGACTGTTTTCTTTGCTTGCTTTCCATGCTCTCATGCTACTCGAAGCACATGCTTTTACCGATACAACTGATAGGCAAGCGTTGCTCGAGTTCAAGTTTCAAGTTTCTGAAGACAAAATAGCTTTCATGTCCTCATGGAATCACTCATTCCCACTCTGCAAGTGGACTGGGGTTACTTGTGGCCGCAAGCACAAGAGAGTTACTAGTTTGGATCTTGTAGGATTGCATTTGGGCGGAGTGATATCACCATCTATTGGTAATCTTTCGTTTCTCATATATCTTGATCTATCTAAAAAATCTTTTGGTGGAACCATCCCTCAAGAGATTGGAAATTTGTTTAGACTTGAATACTTGTACTTGAACTCTAATATTCTGGGAGGAGGGATTCCAAGTAGTCTGGGTAACTGCTCTAGATTGTCGGATCTTCAATTATTTTCAAATAATCTTGGACAAAGTTTTCCTTCAGAACTAGGGTCATTGACGAAGCTTGTTAGTTTAAGTCTTCGTCAAAACAATCTAAAAGGGAAGCTTCCTGCATCTCTAGGAAACTTGACATCACTCAAGCAAGTTAGCTTTACATATAACTATTTAGAAGGAGAAATTCCGAATGAGGTGGCTAAATTGACTCAAATAGTGATTCTTCACTTAGGAGGGAATAAATTCTCAGGCGTTTTTCCTCCTGCTATTTACAATTTGTCCTCACTTCATAATTTATCTATTTTTTATAATCATTTCTCGGGTCGCCTGAGACATGATTTTGGTAGTCTGTTACCAAATCTTCTATCGTTAAATATGGGAGGGAATTATCTGACAGGAACCATTCCAACAACGCTTTCTAATATCTCGACTCTTGAAAGATTGGGAATGAATGAAAACAATATGACAGGAAGTATTCCTACTTTTGGAAAAAGTAAAAAATTTGCAATGGCTATTACTCCATACAAATTCTTTGGGAAGTTACTCTTTCGGAGATCTTGAATTCATCAGCTCTTTGACTAACTGCACCCAACTAGAGTTGTTAAGTATTGGTCGAAATAGGTTTGGGGGTGATTTGCCTATTTCCATTGCCAATTTCTCGGCGAATCTCGTAACTTTAGATCTTCAAGAAAACCTTATTTCTGGAAGAATTCCTCATGACATTGGGAATCTCATAAGCCTACAAACACTTATGTTGGGAGATAATATATTGACGGGACCACTCCCAACCTCTACCGGCAATCTTTTTGGACTTGTTATTTTACAACTCAATTCAAACCAAATGTCAGGAGAGATACTATCTGCTATAGGCAACCTCACTCGGCTAGAAGAACCCCATTTGTACAACAATAGTTTTGAAGTCTCAGTAATTGCAGTTACCTCCTCCAATTACAAATCGGGTATAATAACTTGAATGGGACTATACCTCATGAGATTATGAAAATCCCTACCCTTGTTCAACTAAGTATGGAAGGTAATTCTTTGAGCGGCTCTCTGCCAGACGATGTTGGAAGACTACAAAATCTTGTTAAACTATCACTTAATAACTTATCAGGACAACTCCCACAAATTTTGGGAAAATGTCTCTCGATGGAAGTTATGTATTTACAAGGAAATTATTTTTATGGAGCAATTCCAGATATAAGTGGGTTGATGGGTGTTAAAAGAATTGATTTTTCAAACAATAATCACTCTGGAACTATACCTGGATATTTTGCAAACTTTTCCTCGTTGGAGTATCTCAATTTATCCACTAACAAATTTGAGGGAAAGGTTCCTTTAGACAGAAAATTTCAGAATTCTACCGTGATTTTTCTATTTGGAAACAAAAATCTATGTGGAGGCATCAAGGAACTAGAATTAAAGCCATGCGTTGGGCAGGCAAAAAGCATCCATCTCTTTTAAGATAAGTTGGATGTTTTTTTAAAAGAGGTGGATGCTTTTTTTCCATTGGTGGCCAACGCATGGATTATTGGCCTGCTGGTTCTTCTTTTTTTTTCTAAACCAACATAGAGAAACTATGAACAATAGGAAAAGCAAAGATATGCCTAAACCACCTCTTTTAAGAAAGAAGAACCAGCAGGCCAATAATCCAGCTCCTTCCACATTGGATATTTTCCATGAGAAAATAAGTTATGGAGATCTTCGAAATGCGACTGATGGCTTCTCCTCAAGCAATATAGTTGGGTCAGGCAGTTTTGGTACTGTGTTTAAGGCATTGCTCTCGACAGATGTCACGATTGTTGCAGTGAAAGTTCTTAACATGGAGAGACATGGAGCGATGAAGAGCTTTATGGCAGAATGTGAATCTTTGAAGGACATAAGGCATCGTAATCTTGTGAAACTACTGTCAGCTTGCGCTAGTATTGATTTCCAAGGTAATGAATTCAGGGCTCTCATTTATGAGTTCATGCCGAATGGAAGCTTGGATATGTGGTTGCACCGAGAGGAAGTAGAAGAGGTTCATAGCCCCTCAAGAACCTTGACACTTATTGAAAGGCTCAACATTGCTGTAGACGTGGCTTCTGTTTTGGACTATCTTCATGTTCATTGTCATGAGCCTATAGCACATTGTGATCTTAAGCCGAGCAACATCCTTCTAGATGATGATCTAACTGCCCATGTTAGTGACTTTGGTCTGGCTCGTCTTCTCCTCAAATTCGACCAAGAGTCCTTCTTCAACCAACTAAGCTCAGCTGGAGTTAGAGGAACCATTGGCTATGCCGCACCAGGTAAAGCTATCACACAAGAGAAGTTATGTGTTTTCTTTGAACAATATTTATGTATTATACTTTTGCATAATAATCTTGATGTCATTTTCTGTGTGAGTTATGGTGCAGAATATGGAATGGGAGGGCAGCCGTCAATACATGGTGATGTTTTATAGCTTTGGGGTTCTCCTTTTGGAAATGTTCACTGGAAAAAGACCGACCAATGAGTTATTTGGGGGAAACTTTACCCTATACAACTACACCAAGTTGGCGTTGCCAGAAAAAGTATTGGACATTGCAGATAAATCGATTCTTCACAGTGGTCTGAGAGTCGGTTTCCCTGTTGTTGAGTGCTTGACATTGCTTTTCGAGGTGGGACTTAGGTGTTGTGAGGAATCTCCAATGAACCGTCTAGCAGCGAGTGAAGCAGCAAAGGAGCTAATCTCAGTTAGAGAGAGGTTCTTCAAAACCAAAAGAACAACCAGACGTTGAAGTGTTAATCATCTACAAAATTGCCCACCCACTTAAAAAGCCTTAATCTGAGGCCTATATATAATATCATATTGTCTTTCATAGTCTGTGGTTTGTCTATTTCCTCTGTTTATGCTCTGTTTTGTTTCCAGACAAGATTGAATGTTTCTGTTTGTAGCTTTAAATTTTTAGAGGATAATAATAATCTTGAAAAAGTTGAAGTACATGTGATTTATCTATCGCTCATAGTCTGGCAAATTTGGTCAATGTCTTGGCAGGGATGTCTCCACATCGGTTCATTTGGTTTTAATGCATCGTTGTTCTGGGAAGCCATTAGAGTCTCTTTTTGGATCTCTTTCTCATCTTTGGAAACTAGACTACAATTTGCAATTTCGTGGTAGGGATTGGAAGACATGTAATGCCAAATACGACTCTTTAAATCCTCACGCCAAGTTTTAAATCCAACACGTGAATTATTATCATCCGTAGGATTAATCTTTTCTTAATTTCCACTCTTAGTTTTGTATACTATAAATACATCCCAATTATCTTGCTGAATTAGTATGCAATGCATCTCCAAAAATTAAATCTCTACCTCGTCACATAACTCCGACGAATAGATTGACAATGAGTAAAGCTAGAAAGGAGTTATTCTAAATCAGAAGGAGGTTCTTTAAAGCCAGACGTTGAAGTGATTATGGTTTCCTCTACAGACTTTGTAACCCAATTATATATTTCTCTCTATTAAATATACTTAGAAGACTTTCAAAATAATGGGTGCTTGTTTTTTATGCAGAGTAAATATGAATCTTGTGTTACCAGATTTTAAGTAACAATTAGTTTTCGAATAAATATGAATTTTGTGTTATTTGCCGACAAATGTTGTTTTTCTTCTTTCAAGGGTTCAGGTTTGGTGTTATCGCCGCAAAGCCGTGGATCCTGCAACCACCGGCGTACATGTTCGAGCTTTTGTCTCAAGGTCTTTCAGCAGGATCTGATGTTTTTTTTTTCCGCGACGACAACGTCCTCTGTTTTTCCTCCTTTTGTAACTGTTGAAACCGTGTAATTTTCTAAGGCCAAGCCCAATTTTGGGGTGGCCCAATAATCTTATTATATAAATCTTGGTTCTCAAAGTTAGTAACTCACTAGATCATGACACTTGTTAGTTTTAACAATCTGAGATCAAAGTTAAAAACTCACCATATCGTGACACATGTTAGTTTTTACGTTTAAAAATAAACGTTAGTAACTCATCAAATCGTGACATGAGTCAATTTTAGCAATCAGAAATCACATATCAAAAATAGTAACTCATCAGATCGTGAAACGTGTCAATTTTAATATCAGAAATCACAATATTCAAGTTTGGTAAAACGAAACATAAGATAATTGTAATCTTATTATATTAAAATAAACTTTGTTAATCCTAAAAGGGAAAGAATTTTAAATACACCCCTCTATATAAGCAAATAGATGATGACATATGTTTCACCAAACAAAATAATTTCGACTAGCTTTGTTTTTCTTGGTAAAATTTTCTTCTTTGTTTTTATTAACCTTTTGTTTGACAGATCATCATTCTTGAACAAGTATCAAAGGCAATTTGTTTGTTGTCTAATCGAAGCAACTATATAAAAAGATTTCTAAATATTACCACGTGTTTTCGTCGCCGTTTCTTTGAATTTTGTTTCGTTTCTCAATTTCATAATGCATACTACACAATCTTTGACTTTGAAGTGTTAACAAAGTTTCTTATCCATAATAACTAAGGTTTTGGGATTAACAAATTTCTCACGGTGGTACTATTATTTCTATTAATTTGCAGGATAGGTAACATAAAAAAAAATGAATACACAAATGCAATATAACAACATAGATTATACAACACTAGATCAACTAAACATAAATCGTTCTTATTGTCGGACGATAGTACATCTTACAAGAAAGTGGGAAGAAAGACATTTTTAAAAAAAAACCAATGAGCTCATTGGAATAAATTTTCTCAGAAAATAGAAAATGGATTAAGAAAAATATACAGAAAATTATTAATTCTACAAAATGTAAATACTCACTTCTATATAAACATAGATCGGCTCATATTATTCATCTAACAAAATAATTTATTTAAAAATATTGTTTTCAACTTTGTTCTATTGGTCAAACTTCTAAAATGGGAACAAAATTTTTTCTTATTTTTTAAACCACCGAAATATACTCATACTTTCTACTTTTTCAGTTTGGAATAGGTAAGATTAATATGTTAACCCATAAAAAATAAAAGATTAATATATGCATCTTCTTTTTCTAATACTGTATTTTAAAATTTATTGTTGTAGTTATAGATTGTTTTATTTAATTATTTGAGATTCATATATTATTGTGCTTATAATTTTCTATTATTTCATTAATTATGTCAAAATAATTTTCTTCTAATTTTTCAACCTTGATTGGTTGGTTATAGACCTTTTTTTGTGCAAACATAATTGTTACCATTCGTTCAATCTCAAAAGGAGATAAAGAGGAGAAGGTCATCAACCTAATGGTTGGATAAAATAGGCTAATCAAACACAAGCCTACAACAAACATAGATAGATTGCAAAAACATAAATCGTTGTTGATAGATCCATAGGAGCTTGAAGACAGAGGCAACATAATGGTGTGTCAAAGAAACTTCCATGAAATACATTGGAAAATTTAACATTAGTTACTATCAAAAGATTTTGTAACGTTAGAAAAAAGGTCTTTAGTTTCATTGGTTGCTGGAGCAAGCCACTTTGAGATAGTCAAAAGACGTGAACATGTTCTCTCCACACAGAAGGAGGGCAGAGCCGAGATTCTCTCTACGGTAGAGGAGGTTGGACGCAAGGTTATCTCCCCAAGGGAGAAAGGTGGGGGAGGTTGGAAACAAGGTTATCTCCCCAAGGGAGGAAGGCAGAGCGAAGGTTCTCTCAATGGTGGAGGAGGTTTGATGCAAGGTTCTCTCCATAATGGAAGATGGCATAACCGAGGTTCTCTCCATAATGGAAGATGGCATAACCGAGGTTCTCTCCATGGTTAGTCATACATTATTGTGATGTAATTTATGTTTTAATCAAAATGTTTTTTGAGCCAACAATTTTAGTGATTAAAGAAACTATGCAAACGTGAAAATAAAGAGACATATAATAGTTGGCTTAATTTGTTCATATAGTCATTTTCTAGGTGGTGGTTGATATGTGGTATTTTTATCGGTATTGAGTCTTTGTTTTCTCTCTTATTTTATACTTTATATTGAGTCAAAGTATGTTTTTGGAGTCTTTTAGTTCTTTATCGAGTTTTTATAGGTTTTAAAAATACTTTGGAGGAAAATGGAAGAAAAATGAGCAATTTTGGATGTAAACAAGCATATGAGATGGATGTTGGTTCACGTGACAACCCGCCTACTAGAGGAATCCGCATGGCTAAGCAACAAAGTGTAACCCGACAACTTTCACGTTAAAACACGCCTATCTCAGAAACCCGCTGGCTGAAAAGCGAAGTCTAACCCGACAAATTTCATGTTAAAACCCGCCTATATGAGGAACCCGCCTGGCTAAGCAACAAAGTCTAACCCAACAACTTTCACGTTAAAACATGCATATATGAGAAACCCGCCTGGATGAAAAGCGAAGTCTGAACCGACAAGTTTCACGTCAAAATCCGCCTATTTCAAAAACCCGCCTGGCTGAGAAATGTTTTGACTAGGTTGTTACCTTTTGTTTTACCTTATTTGGAGAACTCTATAAATACCTTTTATTTGCTGGGAGAAAAACCCTAAGTTTTATTGCACGCTTTCTTTTCTGCAATCTGAGACTTTTTGTAAGCCGTTCTTTTGGGATTCTAGAGATTCATCCACATTGACAATTTGGAGAAGATTTCTTAACCCTTTCTTATTATTTCTGCAATTTAATCATGTTTTCTTCATCTATGATTTCTGTTAATTTTGCTATGTGTGATTAGTTCTCCAATTGGGTTTTAGGGTTCTAATTAGGAGATTCAATGAATTGATGTTTTAATTATTGTTTGGAGTTCTTAATCCTTAGGTTCTTTGATTCACATGACCTTAATGCTAAAATAGGACTGATCACCTTGTTTTAGACTCTAGGTTTTTCTATGCATCAAAAGTGTTCGATAGAATGCCTGAAAGAGTGTGAATTGAGCAATGTAATTCTAGCCTGCGAAAGTTGATGTTAGGACGCATTGTGAACTTAATGAACTTGATTGTAATGCAAATTTGGCTAGGAGGTTGCAAATGAAAGTTTAGCAAACTAATAGTCAAATTTAGTTTCTAATGCCTTGAAAGAGGGTTAGTCTCTTGTAGTGTTCATGTTCTAGAATGGTTCTTAATTATTGAATTTCATATTTCATTTTCTCATTAGTCATTGATCTCTGAAATACCATATGACCCAATGTTTTAATCTTATAAGTTAATCGATTTTATTTCTTTGTATTTTTATTTACAAACTTGAAAACTAAACAAACAAACATTCTTCCACTTTAGCTATTTACGACTCTCGCAAATCTTTAATGTACCATTGGTCCTTGTGGATTCGATCCCGTATATACTACCTTGCGGTTAAGTGTATCGGGTAATTACTCGAGCAATCAAGTTGGCGCCGTTGCCGGGGACCAATTGCGTTACCTAGAGATTTAGGATTAGTTATTAGTCTCGAGCATTTTAATTTCTTTTGCTAACTAATATTTTCTCTTTCTTTTTGGTGTTTTTTGTGTATATGAAATATTAAAAAAAAATGTCACATAGTATAAGGGAGGTGTTGGCCATGGAATACAATGATATGCCACAAGAAGAGGATGATGATCCATATGTGGAGCCACCATTTGATGAGAGTGTTCTTACACCGGAACAAAAGGTTAAGTTGGATGAACTTCACACGGAACATCCTACACTGCTAAGGAGTGATTTAGCGGTTTTAATTCGGCTGAACCTCTTATCATTCCGGGCAGCATGTGAAGGAAGAGAACTTACATCTCTTGAAGAACAAGAAGCCCATGATCTTGAAAAGGTAATATATTGGGTTCCACCAAGCGAAATAGAAGGTACATGCGTTTCAACCCTTGACACTCATGATTTTGAGGATTTTCACATGCCTTGCATTGAAGATGTGACTTCTATTTTACATACTCCCATGATCGTTGATGAATGTTATGCTTTGATATGTGAGACCCAACAACTAGATACTTTAAGAGCAACAAAACTTGCTAAGGATTACTATGAAATATGTTTTGATATTGAATATCAATGTGCTTTGAATGCTCATAATCTCGAGTTTAAGTTTTCAATGCCTGAAATATCTAGTTCTCTTCTTGAAGAATCTTACTTAGGAGTTGTGCTTGATATTGATAAAATATTGTATGAGAATGAAGATCCTAAGGTTGATTTTTTGGATGAGAATATTGTGATGTATGAGATTAATGGGGATGAAGTTGATTATTTTGTGAAAACCTCTTTAAAACCTGAAATTGACTTTATTTTTCCTCTAAATGCATTTGATTCTCAAGAGCATCCAACCATTAAAGAACATTTCAATATATATGCTACATTTGTAGTAAATTTGGTTGATGTTTATTTTGTCTCCCTATTATGGGTAATTATGTGTTACTTGGAGCCTATTGTTTCCTGCGGTAACAGGAGAAGGCCTAAAGGTCCATTGGCTCAACCTTTTGATTCTTATGATTAACACTTTGAGTTCAGCGGTCAAGCTAAAGATGCAAAACAAGTGCTTTGCGGGAGGCAACCCACCAGGAATTTCTCTATTTTACTATTTAATTTTCTTTGAAATTTCTTTTGAGTCTGTTTGACATCTTTTATTGGATTTGTTTTCACACTGAGACGGTGTGAAGCGAGTCTGGGGGAAGGTGTCATATGTCTACTAATCTTGTTTGCTTTGGTTGTTTCTCTTTTGTTGATTTCTTTTGAGTCAGTCAGTTTGTTTATTGAGTCAAAATGCTGGTTGAGAACTATGATCTTTTCTTAGGGAATTGCACCATGCTTGATTCATTGCCTTGGGAGTTGGGAACATTTAGCATTCTTTAAGGATGACTTGGAAGTTTAGAAAAAAAAATCATGACTTGAGCACTTCAATAATTCCTGCCACTTGAAAATTTGGATGATTTGAGCTTGGCCTTGCTTATTTGGACTTAATATGGACTTATTATATCTCACTTAGAGGGTTGAGAATCATGTAATGGATCATACATTTAGAGTTTAGTGTACATCATTTTTACCACTCTTTGTAAAATCTTAATGGCTAGACTCATTTTTAGTCTAGTACCACACCTTTACCCCTATCCTTGCTTCATACCACTCACATTCTCTGGTCATCATCATCATGTGCATTCATGTGCAAAAACTATGGAGTATACAGACCGACATAGCTTTCCTTTAGTTAGGATTGTCATTGTAGTTTGTTTGGGTGATTGATATCGAATTTTTTTGGTTGTGAGGTTATGTTCATAAGCATGTGTTGAGTTTTCATGATTTAGTTCTTTTGATGCAATTTTGTGAGACTAGAACCGGTTCCACTCTTCCATATATAAAAAAAGATAAGAAAACAGAGAAAACAAACAAAATGAATAAAATGGGAAAGGAGTAAGAATGGAACCGGAAAAGTCAGAGTACTCTTATTTATTTATCAAAAGCATCTAGAACAATGATGATTTGTTTGGAGTTTTACGTTGGTTGGTTTGATCCGAGTTAGAGGGAAGCTGTGTACCTCCCAATTGGTCTGTGTCTCACTGTGATTTTGCATAATGATTTGCATCCGTTCACATTGCTGGAAACCTTAAACACTTGAGCCACCTTGAAATTGTCCTTACACCTAGACCATAATGTGTTCGATATCCCCTTTGTGAGAGTGCACACATTTTACTAATGAATGTTAAAAGGTTAAGTTATCTGATTCTGAAAGTCTTTGTGATCTTAGGATTTATGAAGTTGCTACGGTCATGGCAAAGTACGATTTAGTACGGTTTGATATGAGCTTTGTGATGTTGGTTTGCAGGAAATTGTTTTATAGCGTAATCCCAGAAGAATATGTGAGTTCTGGCGTTTTCAAACCTCTTTCCTTGGCAAAGTTTTTTGTTTTGCTTGAGGGCAAACAAAGATCTAAGTCGAGGGGGAGTTGATATATGGTATTTTTATCGGCTTTATGTCTTTGTTTTCTCTCTTATTATATACTTTTTATTGAGTCAAAATGTGTTTTTGGATTCTTTTAGTTCTTTATCGAGTCTTTATAGGTTTTAGAACACTTTGGAGGAAAATGGAAGAAAAATGAGCAATTTTGGATGCAAACAAGCATATGAGATGGATGTTGGTTCACGTGAAAACCCACCTACCAAAGGAATCCGCCGGGCTAAGAAACAAAGTCTAACCCGACAACTTTCACGTTAAAACACGCCTATCTGAGAAACCCGCCTGGCTGAGAAGCGAAGTCTAACCCGACAAATTTGATGTTAAAACCCGCATATCTGAGGAACCCACCTGGCTAAGAAACAAGTCTGAACTGGCAAGTTTCACGTCAAAAACCGCCTACTTAAAAAACCCGCATGGCTGAGAAATGTTTTGACTAGGTCGTTACCTTTTTTTACCTTATTTGGAGAACTCTATAAATACTTTTTATTTGCTGGGAGAAAAACCCTAAGTTTTATTCCATGCTTTCTTTTCTGCAACCTGAGACTTTTTGTAAGTCGTTCTTTTGGGATTCTAGAGATTCATCCTCATTGACAATTTGGAGAAGATTTCTAAACCCTTTCTTATTATTTCTGCAATTTAATCATGTTTTCTTCATCTATGATTTTTGTTAATTTTGCTATGTGTGAGAAGTTCTCCAATTGGGTTTTAGGGTTCCAATTAGGAGATTCAATGAATTGATGTTTTAATTATTGTTTGGAGTTCTTAATCCTTAGGTTCTTTGATTCACATGATCTTAATGCTAAAATAGGACTGATCACCTTGTTTTAAACTCTAGGTTTTTCTATAAATCAAAAATGTTCGATAGAATGCCTGAAAGAGTGTGAATTGAGCAATGTAATTATAGCCTGCGAAAGTTGATGTTAGGACGCATTGTGAACTTAATGAACTTGATTGTAATGCAAATTTGGTTAGGAGGTTGCAAATGAAAGTTTAGCAAACTAATAGTCAAATTTAGTTTCTAATGCCTTAAAAGAGGGTTAGTCTATTGTAGTGTTCATGTTCTAGAATGGTTCTTAATTATTGAATCTTATATTTCATGTTCTCATTAGTCATTGATCTCTGAAATACCATATGACCCAATGTTTTAATCTTATAAGTTAATCGATTTTATTTCTTTGTATTTTTATTTACAAACTTGAAAACTAAACAAACAAACATTCATCCGCTTTAGCTTTTTACGACTCTCGCAAATCTTTAATGTACCATTGGTCCTTGTGGATTCGACCCCGTATATACTACCTTGCAGTTAAGTGTATCGGGTAATTACTCGCAATCAGTGGTAAATAATATATTTGTAACATACAATATACCTAGGTGTAAAAAATACACTTTTAGTGGTAATATACAAAAAAGATTTGTATATGGATATAAATCAATGTATTATAGCAAAAAAAATTATAAATAATGTATAATAAATTTTAATATATTTTTATTAAATTTAAATTTATTTACAAAAAATTTAACCTGCACATCGGACTGGTCCTTTTCTAGTATTAATATAAAGTTTATTATATAAAAAAAAATTCTTATATTGGTTATATTTCTTTACATTGTAGTTCTGAGAAGCGATTACAGTCAGTCCTGGGTTCTCTTCTTCATCTTCTGTGTTACTGTTTTGCTTCTTTTTTCTTTGTTCCCTGCTATTAGGACCTAGCTAGCTCACAAATATTTTTGTCTAGCTATGCGGTCAAGGCATTCTTGGTCAGAAGCATTGCTACATTAACTTTTTACCTGGTCTATGAAGATTTTGAATATAAGAATTGTGTGTAAATTACTATTTTATGTAGTGATATTCCTTATAACTGCGAGGCCAAAGATTTTAATTTGCTTATAATTTTATAATATTGTTGTCTTGTTTAATAAACAACTTTCTTGATTCTGATTCTTTATATGAATCTTGTGTTAACAGCTTTAACAAATGATAAGCATTTTCCTGGGGTAAATAAACGAAAAGTCCCAGTCGGATGTAACTTAAAAGTGTTTTTTTTTTAGTCGTTGAGGGTTAACACATTAACATATGACGTCTAAAAAAAGTTTAAAGACTCGTGAAATGTATTTTTGTCTTTCTAGACAGTTGACTAGTTGACTTACACGGCATATGAGTCTAGACGGCAAGAATCTATGCCATTTTGGACAATTCTCTTTGGTTGTGAGCATATATCTTATCGCTATTTCTTGCTTCAAGTTTAATTTTCACCACAAGTTAAGGTATTTTGCAGTCGATTCATCTCTTATATATACACTTTCCTACAAAACATGAGAAGCACCACAAGCTTTTAAACCAACAAAAGAAAAAAATATGGGAAGCATGAGAGTGATAAGCAAGCGTTGTTACTTGAACATATATATCTTATCGCTATTTCTTTTACTTGCTTTCAATGCTCTCATGTTACTTGAAGCACATGGTTTTACCGATGAAAGTGATAAGCAAGCGTTGCTCGCGTTCAAGTCTCAAATTTCTGAAGACAAAAGAGTTGTCTTGTCCTCGTGGAATAACTCATTCCACTCTGCAACTGGATGGGGGTTACATGTGGCCGCAAACACAAGAGAGTTACTCGTTTGGAGCTCAAAAGATTGCAATAAGGCGGAGAGATATCGCCATCTATTGGTAATCTTTCCTTCCTCATATATCTTGATCTCTCTAATAATTCCTTTGGTGGAAACATACCTCAAGAGGTGGGAAACTTGTTTAGACTTGAATACTTATATATGGGCATTAATTATCTGGGAGGAGGGATTCCAGCCAGTTTGTCTAACTGCTCTAGATTGTTGGAACTTGATTTATTTTTGAATCCTCTTGGACGAGGTGTTCCTTCAGAACTAGGGTCATTGACAAACCTTGTTGTTTTAAATTTCCGTGATAACAATCTGAAAGGGAAGCTTCCGACATCTCTAGGAAACTTGACATCACTCATCCAAGCTAGTTTCGGAGGAAACAATATGGAAGGAGAAATTCCAGCTGATATAGCTAGGCTGAGTCAAATGATGATACTTGAATTATCATTCAACAAATTCTCAGGTGTTATTCCCCCTGCTATCTATAATATGTCCTCACTTGGGATTTTATATATGGCTTTAAATCATTTCTCGGGTCCCCTGAGACCTGATTTTGGTATTCTGCTACCAAATCTTCAAGAGTTAAATATGGGAAGAAATTATCTCACAGGTTCCATTCCAACAACATTTTCCAATATCTCGACTCTTCGAAAAGTGGCATTGAATGACAACAATCTCACAGGAAGTATTCCTACCTTTAGAAATGTACCAAATTTGCAATGGTTAATTCTCAGTGGCAATTCTCTGGGAAGTTACTCTTCTGGAGATCTTGAATTGATCAGTTCTTTAACAAACTGCACCCAACTAGAGAAATTAGGGATTGGTGGGAATAGGCTTGGGGGTGAGTGAAAGACATATATATATTTTGTTACACGTATCTAGGAAATTGTTTAAGTTGTTAATATTGTTCCAGATTGTGTGGAACCTCACCTCGATCCTCTCCTCTATTTGTGTAACTATTTTGGCTATATAAGCCTTGTACTCGTATAATGTAACCGATGAGGAATTCCACAAGATTTTCATGGTATCAGAGCATCTAGGACTTTGATCCTCTTTCATTTCTTTTCTCTCTCTCTTTTCTTTTATCTGTTTCTTTCTTTTCGCCATTAATGGCTGCTCCTAACAGCTCTAATGAACGCTGTTTTGGTGTTACAAACATCAAAAATCAAATACTTGTGCTCCTTGATGAAGATGAGCACAACTATGATGCCTGGCGTGAGCTTCTTCTCACACACTGCATGGCTTTCGACGTCTCCGGTCATTTGGATGGTTCTCTCCATCCTGCCAATGCCAACGACGATGCTTGGTTGAAACGTGATGGTCTGGTGAAGCTTTGGCTTTACAGCACCATGGCGCCACCACTGTTTCGCTCCTCCTTCCAGACCGGTGGTACTGCTCGTGACGTCTGGAATCGTGTGGAGTCTCAATTCCGTAACAACAAAGATGCGAGAGCCATTCAACTCGACAACGAACTCCGCACAATGGAGATCGGCGACATGACTGTTCGTGACTATTGTCAGAAGATGAAATCAACAGCAGCTCTTCTAACCAATGTTGGTACACAAGTCACCGACCGGACTCTCGTTGTGTACATCATAAATGGTCTTAACGACAAGTTTGATAACATCATTAACGTTATCAAACACAAAGATCCTTTTCCTTCTTATGAGTCTGCCAAATCGATGCTTGAGTGGGAAGAGACCAGACTCAAGAAGAGTACTCGTGTCACTGCTTCACACTCAGACACCTCCTCGTCCTCAACTGCACTCACTGCCACGACCACACCAGTGCAGAATCCACACTTTCGCAACCGCAACGACGGTCACAGAGGAAATCGCAGAGGAGGAAGAGGCAACAACAGAGGAAACAGAGGACATTCCTCCTACAATCGCAATCCTGGAATGGACCACCGTTTTGGCCACCACAACCTCCATACTGGATGCCTCAATACCCGCAGTGGCCACCAGCTCCGCGCTCATTTCCTGCTCCACCACAGCAGGCCAACCTCGTTGAATTTCCGTTGCAAGCTTACACCTCTGAAGCCATCGCCGATCCTTCTTCTACGGACTGGTACATGGATTCCGGCGCCACGGCACATCTAGCTGCAGATGCAGGTACGCTCCACTCTACTTTTAAACATAACACCGGTCAATCTGTCTTTGTGGGTAACGGTTCCTCCATCCCTGTCTCAGCCATAGGTTCATCTTAAATTCAAACAAACACCAAATCCCTATCTCTTAACAATGTCCTAGTCACTCCTAAAATTGTTAAGAATCTAATCTCTGTTCGTAAATTCACTAAAGACAATTGGTGTTCTGTTGATTTTGATCCTTTTGGTTTTTACTGTTAAGGACCTTCAAACACGGACATCAATGCTCCGAAGTGATAGCTCCGGCGATCTCTACTCTCTTCCTTCCACAATCAATAAAACGCCGGTAGCTTCCACAGCTCTTTTGGCTACAACCCCCGATCTATGGCACAAACGCTTAGGTCACACAAATAATGCTTCTCTTTCTTCTATTTTTCAATTGAATCCTATGTTATGTAATAAAGGGAAACTTTCATCTTCTTGCGAACCTTGTTTTTTAGGGAAATCAATAAAGCTTCCGTTTGTTGCTTCTGAAACTTTGGTTACTCAACCCTTTGACATAGTCCATTCGGACATATGGACATCTCCCATCCCTAGCGTGAGTGGTTTTCGTTATTATGTGTTGTTTCTTGATCAATTCACTCACCATCTATGGGTTTATCCCCTTCGTCGTAAGAGTGACGTGTTTTCAAAGTTCCTTCATTTTTCAAATCTAATTGAAAATCAATTTCACACTTCCATCAAAAATTTCCAGTGTGATAATGGGGGGGGGGGGAATATAACAACAAAGATTTTCACAACTATTTTGGCTCTAAAGGTATACATTTCCGTTTTTCCTGTCCACACACATTATCAGCAAAATGGCCGTTCAGAGAGGATGATTCGAACCATTAACAACACCGTTCGAACTCTCCTATTCCAAGCTCGACTCTCACCATCATTTTGGGTCGAAGCTCTACATACAGCGGCTCATATCCTCAACATCACACCATCAAAAGCCATTTCCAATCAAATTCCCTTCACTTTGCTTTATAACAAACGCCCAGCCTATGAGCATCTCAGAGTTTTTGGATGCTTATGTTTCCCGAACCTGAATCACTCTACTCTGCCTAAGTTGTCCCCACGCACAACCCCGTGTTTGTTCCTTGGCTACCCAACCCAACATAGAGGATACCGCTGTATGGATTTGAAAACAAATCGTATAATCATCTCGCGTCATGTTTTCTTTGACAAAGAGAAATTTCCCGCTGCAAACCTTTCTGCACCAAAAGAAATGTATTCTTTTCTAGACACACCTGAACCATCACCGCTCTTTAAATCCATCTTGCAAGCCCCATTCTCTTCACCACCGTAACTCCCACCACTTACAGCACCAACACGCCCTCCTCGTCCGGACCCAATCTTTCATGTTCCCTCTACCATTCAAACTAGATCCAAATCTGGTATCACCAAACCCAGACAGATGATATCACTTCTTGCCAAAACCAACGCTCTTCTTCACAAAACCAAATCCCCAATACCAAAAAGCCATCTCTCTGCTCTCTCAGACCCTAACTGGAATCCCGCAATGACAGATGAACATGATGCTATGATTAAAACTAAGAGTTGGAACTTAGTTCCTCGTCCGCCTAATGTTAATATTGTTCGATCTATGTGGTTATTTAAACACAAGTACGATGAGAATGGTGTTTTGTCACGTCATAAAGCGAGATTGGTTGCTAATGGAAAGTCTCAAAAAGAGGGTGTCGACTACACAAAAACATTTAGTCCGGTCGTTAAGCCTGCTACAATTCGTGTGGTTCTTAATGTGGCTGTTGGTTTGGCATGGCCAATACATCAATTAGATGTTAAAAACGCGTTTTTACAAGGGGATCTAGAAGAGACTGTCTATATGCATCAACCACCGGGGTTTGTTGATCCTAACTATCCAAATCATGTTTGCAAATTGAACAAAGCAATCTATGGCCTTAAACAAGCTCCTAGAGCTTGGAATGCTCGATTTACGTCTTTCTTGAAACTCATGGGCTTTGTTCAAAGTAGAGCAGATCCGTCTTTGTTTATTTTCAGGAAAGGACGTGACTTCTCCTATCTGCTCTTATATGTCGATGACATCCTTCTCACAGCCTCAACAACAACATTACTGCAACGTGTCATTGCCAAGCTCAAATCAGAATTCCCGATGACAGACATGGGCAAACTGCGTCACTTTCTTGGCATAAAAGCAGAGTACAACAAAAGGGGTCTCTTTTTATCACAATCTGTTTATGCGCAGGACATACTTGCTTGAGCTGGAATGTCCGCCTGCAAACCTCTGGCCACTCCAGTGGACCTCAAGTCAAAACTCTCCATCGACGACAGCGACCCAGTCGCTGATCCAACATCTTATCGCCAACTTGCCGAAGCTCTCCAATATCTAACTTTGACAAGGAGAGATATCTCTTATGCAGTTCATCAGATTTGCCTCTATATGCACACTCCACGACAACCACATCTCGTTGCACTCAAACGTATTCTCCGATAACTAAAAGGGACAGTCAATTATGGAATACAGATGGTCCGAGGTCAAATAGATACACTTACAGCTTACTCCGATGCCGACTGGGCAGGCTGTCCAGAAACCCGTTGTTCTACTTCCGGTTACTGTGTCTTTCTAGGTCCGAATCTTGTGTCTTGGTCCGCCAAACAACAGCCAACGCCGTCTCGTTCCAGTTCGGAGGCAGAGTACAAAGGCGTCGCCAACACTGTTGCCGAGCTCACTTGGATACGGAATCTTATGCTAGAGCTCCACCGACCAATTCAACATGCCTCTGTCGTTTACTGTGATAATATCGGGTCCGTCTACCTCTCAACTAACCCAGTACGACACCAACGAACAAAGCATGTAGAGCTCGACATACATTTCGTCCGAGACAAGGTAGCTATCAGCGAGGTCAAGGTTCTGCACGTACCTACTTCACTCCAATATGCAGATATTTTCACAAAAGGCCTACCTAGTTCAATTCACAATGAGTTTCGCATCAGCCTCACCGTTCTTCCGACGATGTGACTGCGGGAGGGTGAAA
>NC_141885.1:17695471-17719367 GCF_030686135.1 Camelina sativa | reverse complement strand
GACATGCTGAAAAGAAGTTTTGCTGAATTCCATGCCCAGAAGAAATTGCCCGAGAAACAGCAGCTTCTCATGCTAAAACGTGCTCTACCAGTCAAAAATATCGAGTAAGGCCAAACCTACTTAATTTTCGTACTCTGAGTGATTGCGCGGCTTTTTGTACTCTCTGTATAATTGTAAAAAATCCATTGATTCTGTTGTGTTGTTTATGTTACCTCTGCGTTCAACTTCACCGTCGAATTAACCTATTGATTTATTCGTCCAGATGTATTAAATGTGAACCGGAAATTGAAGATTACTATGACTTGTATATGGAAGCAAACGAGTGTAACAGCAAGATGTCAGAAGCAGTCATGCAGTCTCCTAATGCCCAGAACTTTCTTGTACAAGGAAGAGTAGTGGTCATGAAATCTGAAACAGTGAGCACCCAGTCTCCACCTGTTTGTCTTTTCTCTGGTTCATTATCGGTTGCTCATGTGTGTTATTGTACAGGGCATAGACAATTTACTCGGAGTCGTTCTGAAGGGACCTTCCAACACTAACAGACAATATATTATTTTGGTAATAAAATCTGAAATACCGCCACCAGAGAAAAATATGGTCAGCATTGGCAAGAAAAGCTCAGATCCCTCTCATGGTTATTTTATTGCGCCCAAGTCAAAACGTGGTTTTGAAGAAGAATTTTATACGAAACCGAGCTCTCGTAAAGGTTCCGTTGTGATCAAGATAGAGCTCCCGTACCATGGAGTGGCTGCTGGTGTAGGTTACGAGGTTAAAGGGTTTGATAACAAAGATTTCTTGTGCATATGCGATAGCAAGATAAAGATTGATCAGTTTCGTCTACTCGAGGATGGGAACAAGGCAGCTTTTTCTCAGACGGTTCAACAACTTTTGGATCTGAAATCAAATGGAAACAAGTATCCTCCTGCTCTAGACCCAATAAAAGGTTCTTTAACTAAATTATAGCCCTATTTAGGTTTTCCCTGCTGCAAAATCATTTCTCCCTTAAATTCATGATTCCATTTCAGATTTGAAGCTGAAAGATGCTGAGCTTGTGGAGACGTACTATAAATGGACCAGCCTGTTGCAAAAGATGTCAGCGAATAAGTGCCACGGTTGTGTTAAACTGGAAGAGCACATGAAGTTAGCTAGGGAGATTAAGAAGCATAAGAAGGATCTCAAAGATCTAGAATTTCAAATGTCTGATGAAGCCCTATTACAGATGCCTGCGTTTCAGGGCCGGGTACATTCAAATGAGATATTCCAAATGCATCTTTGTTTACTCTTATGTATGATAATTTAGAGTAACATGTAGAGCTCTAATCTCTTCTTGCAGATCGATGTTCTGAAGGAAATTGGGTGTATAGATGAAGACCTCGTCGTTCAAATCAAAGGCCGTGTCGCTTGCGAGATGAATTCTGGGGAAGAATTGATATGCACAGTGTGTCTGTTTGAGAATCAATTCGAAGAATTAGAACCAGAAGAAGCAGTGGCTGTAATGTCTGCCTTTGTCTTCCAACAAAAAAACACTTCAGCGCCTTCACTTACTCCTAAGCTAGCTAAAGCTAAACAAAGGTTTGTAACGATCGCACTCTTTCCCTTCTCATAACCACATGCAGTATTTGTTCCGATCTGATTGATATAGTCTAATCATTGACCCTCTTTTGCATAGACTCTATGATACCGCAATCAGACTTGGTGAACTTCAAGCTCAATACAACTTACAAATAGACCCTGAAGAATATGCCCAGGAGAATCTCAAATTTGGTCTGGTTGAAGTTGTCTATGAGTGGGCAAAGGTTTGTAACTAGAAAGCAAGGTATTTTATACATTGCACGATTCACATCTTTTAAACATATTGTATGCTTGATTTTTGCAGGGGACTCCATTTGCAGAGATATGTGAACTGACTGATGTCCCTGAAGGCCTGATAGTTCGTACCATTGTGAGATTGGACGAGACATGCCGTGAGTTCAAGAACGCTGCCGCCATTATGGGGAACTCGGCATTACACAAGAAAATGGATTTGGCTTCAAATGCTATAAAACGTGACATTGTCTTTGCGGCTAGTCTGTATGTGACTGGAGTGTAAGATTTGAATATAAAACTGACTAGATATGATTGTCACATAACCTTAAATTCAACTCCCTATAATACATTAACAATGTTGACAAAGTCTTAAACTTAATGCAGTGGTCGGATTAAAGTTGTTTGTTACGACTATTGCATTTCCTTATAATGGTAAAACTCATTTCCCCAATTGGATTGTATATTAAAAACCAGTCGGATCCAAAGTCGAACTGACACTACAAAAATGGGTTTCAGATACAGACACTTGTAAATTTAAACGAAACTACGAGACACGTTCTCTCGTGAAGATAGCCATAAGCTTAGGAACAAGCTTGTTGTGCTTCATCACGTATCTGTTCAAGAATATCTGATCATTACACACCAAGACAGATGAAATCGGAGGGTTTTCACTTCCGATCAATCCTTTTGACATGAGAGCTTTTATTACATTACACCTCGGCACAATCCTCTTCTCCAGGCTATATCCAAGTACCGCAGGGAGCAAAACCAAAGCCTCTAGTGGCCAATTCATCTTCTTCACCAAAACCTCAAACTTCTTCTTCATCATCTCTGCAGAATACGCAGTGCAGTTAGGATATCGCATAACCATCAACTTGAACTCATCTCTACTGAACCCTAAGTCTAGAAACGTTTGAATAGAGTCCAATATCTTCTTCTCTGAAGCTCGTATGCATTGTGGACGAGTCTTCAACACCGAAAGGACCTCTTCCTTCACCAGACCACACTTCTTCAGTGTTTCAAACGTCTGAATAATCTTATTCTCGGAGAATTTCAAAAAGAAAGGCCACTTCTTGAAAATTGCCCATATCTCCACTTCACTTAAGCCTAACCTTTTATAGACATTGACTTTCTCTTCTATGGTTTTATCGCTCATCTCGTAGACTACACGCAAAGCTTCCACGAATTTTGCTTTGGCTGGATCAAAACCCATATCAACAACTTTCTTGAGTGTTCCTTCAAACTTCTCTTTACCATAAACAGGTTGAGAACTAGAGATGAGCAATGAAAACAACAACTTGTGAGGCACTCCCAATTCTTTCAAAACCAATATATTTCGCATTTTGTTCTGTCTCTTACCCTCTGCCAAAGAATGACATAACAAATCTACACACTTGGAAGAACTCTCACCTTCTTGCATAATACCCTTGACGAAATCATAGTACAAGCTGATAGATTTTTCACCTTTCTTTCCCAAGATGGCCGGAACTTTGGTAACAATCTCTGTTACCTCAGAGCTTGAAGCTCCTCTTGACTGCAGAATCTGGAGCTTAGGACGAAGAGATTTCTCAGCATGAGTTACAAGCAATTCTGGGTAATACCTAACAATCGTGGAGATCTGAGAATCTTTAAACCCATGGCTTCGAAGTAGCTTCAGAACTGAATCCGCATTAGCCTTGTCCTCGAAACTGACCTTCCTTGAGATTGATTCAGCGAGCCTTGTAGTTAAACCCAATGATTTAACCAGATAAGAGACTGTAAAAGTAATACTCACATCCCCAGCTGTTGTAGAGGAGAACGAGTTGGTAAAAGCAAATGCATTTTGCACAATGCTCACTGTAAAAACTCTTAAATTACGCCATTTCTGCAACTCCACAGACCTTCTTCCATGGAGTATGAGAGAAAACATGACAAAGACAATACAATAACCAGTGAATCGATTAGTGTTCGATTATTCAAGAAAAAAAAAAATGAAATTAGGGTTTATGAGGTCCGAAGAAGAAAAAAAGGGTTTATGAGGAAGAACAACAATTATTGGGCCTAGTGGGCCGAAATATATGAATTGGTTCAAAACCCATTAAGTTTCTACTTTTTTTAGGGTGGAGGGAAATTTTGGCGCCACGCACTCACTCACTCACTCCATTTATGGCGGAACTACGACGCCTCTTCCTCATCACCACCACCACTACAACTCGACCTCAATTGAAATTAGGGTTTATCTGCAACACCTTGAACAAACGCTTCACAACACTTCGCTTCCCAGTTTCAACAATGGCCTGCGTAGAGACGAAGATCAACAACGGTTCCGACGCCGTCAACGAACCGTCACCAAAAATCCAAAAGCTCGATCGAAACGGAATCCATCATGGAGATTCTTCTTCAGCACCATTCTTCAAAGTGAAGAAACTCTCAGAGAAAGCTGTTTTACCAACAAGAGGCTCATCTCTCTCCGCTGGTTACGATCTCTCAAGCGCGGCGGATTCGAAAGTTCCGGCGAGAGGTAAAGCGCTTATCCCGACGGATCTAAGCATCGCTGTTCCCGAAGGAACATACGCGAGGATCGCTCCGAGATCTGGTTTGGCTTGGAAACATTCGATTGATGTTGGAGCTGGTGTGATTGATGCTGACTACAGAGGACCTGTTGGTGTGATTTTGTTCAATCATTCTGATGTTGAGTTCGATGTGAAGTTGGGTGATCGAATCGCTCAGTTGATTATTGAAAAGATTGTGACTCCTGATGTTGTGGAGGTTCAAGATTTGGATGATACTGTTCGTGGTGAAGGTGGTTTTGGTTCTACCGGCGTCTGAAGAAGCGTATGTGTCTTAGTTTTTAAATTTAGGGTTATTTCGTCGAGCACTTTGTGGGCATGATTGTAATATCTATCTCTTTGCTTCAATCTTTTTTAAGACTATCTTTATCAAATCTTATTAAAGCCTTTGTTTATTCCAAACAAAACGAATCAATTTCAAGAAAAAAAAAAAAGAGATGACTTAACAAAAACAAAGCCAACCCATAAAACAAGAGCTCTGTTTAATGGAGACAGTTGATTATAAACAAAAACATAACCACTGGCTCTTTTTTCCTATTCACCAAAAAAAATGAGAGTCACTCACAGAGTCTTTCAAGCGAATTTAGGCTTAGGTAAGGCTGAGCCTAAGGTGCTGGTGCTGCTGCCGCCACCACCGCTGTGGTGATGATGGATTGATGCCAATTTATGAATCCAGAATTTAGGACCTTTCTTTAGTTCTGGACAGATCTGGCTCGGCAAAAGATTGAGTCTTCTTTCCTTTGTCAGAGACTTTTTAAACTGTTCCAACACTTTGACAATCTGCCAAAATTCTGGTCTCTTGTTTGTTTGCAACGACCAACATAGCTCGATCAGCTCTTTCATAGCCGTTGGACAATCTTTTGGTATCACCGGCCTAATATTCTGGCCAATATCAAACACAAATTCCAAATGGTATTAGAACAAACTGAACAATAATGCTCTAACTCAGTCATCAAATCCTAATCTAGGCATAGTTGGTGTAAAAATCAATAGCAATTCTATAGCTTTTCTATCTATGCAAGCAGATGTAGAATGAATTTACCTTGTGCATGACTGCGAAAGCAGCTTGGAAAGGAGTCATCTCCTCATATGGAACAGCTCCAGCTACCATTTCCCATAAAATAAGTCCAAAACTATAAACATCACACTTCCTTCCATGTGGTATCCGTCTTATCACTTCAGGTGCCATCCACCTATAAGTTCCAGTATTATCACCCAATACATCACAGTACTCCTCCTCGCACGCTATGCCAAAGTCAGCGATCTTCAAGTGAAAGTCGTTTTCGATCAACACGTTCTCTGGTTTGAGATCCCGATGAACTATCTCTCTTGAGTGAACATACTCCATTCCTCTCGCAATATCTAGACCAAACTCGATTAGCTGTTGCAAAGGAAGAGATTTATGCTCCAGCTTGTGCAGATATGATCTTAATGACCCTCGAGGTACATACTCTGTGATGATACAGTTTCCAGTACTGACTCCCACAAACTGCATCAGGACATCATCAATCAGAAGAAAAGAATCACACCAAAGGCATCAATCATATTTCATACAACCAAACTGACATAATATAACATAAAGATAAATCACCTTAACGACGTTCGGATGGCTTAGTCGAGATAAAAGTGTGGCTTCCATGGTAAACTGTTTCTCCAAACGAGCTGCCAAGAACCTGTCGTCGCTATTGTCAGGCGCTGTGATAATCTTGAGAGCAACAGCTTTGCCTTCATATTCTCCATGGTAAAGCTGGCTATATACCCCGTGAGTAAACCTGTCCCCATAAGAAACCTTAGACGCATCAATGAGGTACTCTTCAAGCACTCCTGCAGAACTAACTTTAGAGCCTCTGTAGTCAACAGACTTTGAAGACCTCTTGTCTATCTTGCTCTTTGCCCTGTCTTGAATTTTCAGCGTACTAAGATCCCTAATAGGACCCGAGTGTGACAGAGGCCGTAGATTAAACGACTTGTTCTCAGAGGAATCCTTGGCCTTATTAGTTCCCTTTTCTGATTGCATTCTTATAGGATGTGGAGTAGAAAACCTCTTAATATCAGACTTGGCTTCCTGAAAAGAATGAGAAAGAGCCATATGAGGCGAAGGAGAAACAGACCTCTTCTTATTAGTGAGTGGATTCCTCTGTATCTCAGTACCACCACCACCAACAAGTGATTTCAAATCAGAAGGTGAACTCAGAGGCATTCTTTTCAATCCAGAAGTCCTATCTGGATTTGATTCTAAACTTATCATACGATAACAAACAGTATGAGAGAAGTTAGCTCTCCTAATCCAAGAAGTAGCCTCTCCATCCATGGTTACTAGCTAGAACGCCCTCAAAAACACTTAAAAAGTTCGAATCAAGCAAACCCTTGAAGACGAATGAGATGAGTAGTAGTAATCTCCAACAACAATCTTGTCTTCACATAAACGAGAGGTCCTTCAGATTCATTGAAGAAACACAAGATACCTTCCTCTACCATTAAATCCACAAACTCCTAGAATCAAAAAACTAAAAAATCACCCCAAAACCTGGAGTGTTCAACACATCATCATCCAAAATAAAAAAAGTCGTCGGGGGAAAAAAATTGTGAATTGATTGCACCAACAACTATATGATGCCCTCTTCCTAATATAAATCAAACCAAATCAAAGAAACAACAACAAAGGTATATTAAGATACGACTTTTTTTCATTGATAAATCAGAAACATAAAACAAACAAATAAAAAATCGAGAACGTACCTGAAACTATGATACGTGAAGCTCGGAGAATTAGGAATCAGAATCCGGCGAGTAGATTTTGTGAAGAGCGAGAAATCAAACGGATAAAAAAATGAAATGTTTCAATGGTAACAAAGACGAGGAAGTTTCGAATTCGTGACTTTTTTTTGTTTGTTGTTTGCTTAATAAGACGGGCTTTTGTTGAGAGAGATTTTTCTACGAAAAGTTTCAAGAAAGAAATATATAATAATCAAAACCGGGGAAGACAAATTCTTCAGAATTTGTTTTTGGTCAAAACTCAAAAAGAAGAAAAACACGGAAGAGCTTTAAGTGATGTCGTTTCGAGATATCTGTCAACGTCAGTAATATATGCTTTCTAAATTCTGATTAGATTTTTTTGTTTGACTTTTATATGGTTTGACATCAAATACGTAAGGTCAAATGTGTAAGCATGGAAGCGTCTGTAGTCCAACGGTTAGGATAATTGCCTTCCAAGCAATAGACCCGGGTTCGACTCCCGGCAGACGCATTTTTACTTTTTTTAAAGCTTATGAAATTGCCTTAACGTTGAGGCCGAAAGATCTGAAATTTAGCTTTTTTTTCCGGCCCATATTGTGAGATCAAACGAGAGAATAACACAAACCAATAAATAACAACAAGTGATATCCAAATTTGACAATTTTCTTCATCCAATTTCATGTGTCAAACCTTTTTTATTTGAACTTTTAAATTTTTTTATTTTAAAAAAAAAAAAAAACATGTCGAGTGATGGAGCATTACACTTTATCTGACACAGTTCGGATAACAAACGCAACCTTTTTTTTTTTTCCCTTCTTTTGCATGAGGCCAGAGACCAAGAGCCCAGACCACGTGCCCTTCTCATCTCTCACGTGTTTGTTTACCTTAAAAAACAACTAAATTTGCTTCAACTGAGAAAATCCAAGTTGAAGTTTGATAACTCCGATGAACGTCGTCGTTTTCCATCAACTCCAACGACTCCCTTTGCCTCCTCCCTTTCTTCTTCTTCTTCTTCTCTCTCTCCCGAATAAGAAGAATCTTCAAGATTGACCAGGTGAGAGAAATCAACTCTATCTGTGTCTCGCTGCTTCCAATTCGGGTTTTTTCACAAAACAATGGCACATGAACCCAGTTCTGGGTTAGATCATATCTCTGATTTGGGTAATAAGTGTGTCTCTGATGGAATCACTACTGGGTTTGGGTTTATTCAAGAAGGTAACAACGGTAGTGAACAGTTAAGTAAAGATAGGAAAAATCCAAATCTTGGAATTAAAGGTAGCGATATGGTGGTGGTGGATAGTGAAGAAGATGGGGAAAAGTTGAAGTTTTTGTGTAGCTACAATGGAAAGATAATGCCTAGACCAAGCGATGGGGTGTTACGATACGTTGGTGGTCAGACAAGGATCGTTACTGTTAAAAGGAATGTGAGATTTGATGAGTTTGAGCAGAAGATGATCGAGGTTTATGGTCAGCCTGTTGTTGTGATTAAGTACCAGCTTCCTGATGAGGAGCTTGATGCTTTGGTCTCTGTTTCTTGTAGTGAGGATATTGATAACATGATGGAGGAGTTTGATAAGTTGGTGGAGAGATCTTCAGATGGGTCTGGGAAGTTGAGAGTGTTTTTGTTTGATGCATCTGAGGTTGATGATTCTTTTGGAGTAGCTGAGTATGGGATGGAGTTGACATTGGGCAGAGATTTGTAGAGGCTGTGAATGGTGTTGTTGCGAGTAAGGAGAGTGTAGCTAGTGGTGGTTCTAATCCTAATTCTGATTTTAGTGGCGTTGACGTTGTTGATAGCTTGGGCCTTGGTCAAAGTGAGTTTGTTTCACCTCATACTTATGTGAATACTGCACCAAGACTTGTTCCTCCTGATCCACGTTTATCTGCTTATGTTGTACCAATTACTGTTCCAGCTGATCCGTTTCATTCTTCTCAGTTCGAGACTGTTTCAGAGAAACCAATAGCTGGTAAGATCCAGCAGCTACCAATAACTACGCCATCTGAACATCATTCACCGGTGTATGTTGAATCTCGGTTAGAAGTTTTAAGACAACCAGATTCTGTTCATTCACCTAACCAGTTTCTGCCAAGTACTACCTCTTTGTTCTCCCAACAACCTTTTCAAGGAAGTACTTTGAATGTCCCATCCCACCAGTTGCTTCCTGCTGCTCACATGTCAATGGCTCCCTTGAATGCCCAGATTGGTGCCACGCCAGTATTGATTAACCCGGCAGTGCAAACCCAAGAAAGCCTGTTGGGGAACTTTCCTGCTGAAAGAAATGTGGGGATTCAAAAGTTAGTCCCTCTTCCAACAGACCCGAGCTACTCTGCATATCAAGGTACGGTTTCTCCTGGTATACCACCAATTAGCAGTTATGGTGGGACTCAGATTTCACCATCTAAACATATTGTTCTCCCTGATAGAATCTTGCATCGGCAAGTAGTTACGCCTGAAAGTTTTCGAAGGGTAGATGATTGTCAAATGTGCCAGACTTCTTTGCCTCATATGCATTCTGATCCCATTATACGGGAGAGGAGTGATGGCTCGACAATGTTTGTACCGTATGTGAGCTCATCTTACCCTGATTCTCGTCCAGATGACATCGTCAGAATCCAACAGACGGATAAGTTTACGGGTCAACAAAGCTTCCTCAATCATCCTAACCATCAAGAAAGAGATACTGTACGTACAACCAATGTTGCGAGTGCTCAGGTCGAGACAGTTGAACCTCTACTCAACGAGATTGTGAGAGATGTTCCGATAAAAGTTCAAGTATCTAGACAGCAGCAAAATCTTTTAGACCCTTCAGTAGCATATGGCCAATACCAACCAAGAGGATTGATGGATAATGTTAACATACATGCTCCTGAAGCATATACCAATTGTCAGAATTTCGTCTCACCAGCTGAAAATATGGGAAAAGAAGATATTATGGGTACCAATTCTCAACAAATGGCAAGGAAGAATATGTTCTTACATGACACCTCTGGTCAATCTCCAGTAAGTCCAAACATTGGTCACACGGACTCAAATGAGACACTAACAAGAGTAGTTCTTCCAGGCCATGACTCTCAGCCTAAGACATCATGTGCGCCAAAACAGTCACCCTTATCAGGTAATCCTGGTTTGTATCTACAATCATTGGTTGGAGGTCAGCAGTTCGATTCTCTGGAAGCGCAGTCCTGCAACCCCGTCTTTGGCGATGTTGAACCTTCCTTTGATGCTGCTAATTTACCATCTTCCTTATCATCACATCCTGATGCTGCCAATTTACCATCATCCTTGTCATCTAGTGTTGGTGGTGCAGACGTCAAAGAATCATCAACGTCATTTTTTAGCAACCAGGGCCCATGGAATTTGCAATCTGACTCAATGGAGGATACCAAGCCTAACCTACTTAGTTCTTCGAAAGGTGGTTTTTCTTGTTATACATGACTCCATTTCTATTTTTTCAAGTCATTTTCGTTGAGGATTATCTGTTGATTGGTCTTTGGTTCTCTCTACAAGGCTCGGAGGAGGAGCACATCAAACAAGAACTTCAGAATGTTGCTGAAGGAGTGGCTGCTTCTGTTTTACAGTCAAGTACTTCATATCATGAACCTCCAATCAAGGTGGATGAGTATGCTTCTGATAAAGGAGAATTTTCACGTAATGATGAAATAAAACACCAGTCCACACACTTCAAGGTCTGTTGCATACTGTTCATTATTTTTTTCATTCCTTTCTTTAGATTTCATATTGCTTCAGAAGTGATGAAATTGATATTATTATTTCTCAGGATATCAGGAACCAGCTTGTCGAAAGATTGTATTTAGGATATTCTGGTTCTGATTCTCTGGATCAGTTGCAGGTTTGAAACCTTATTCTTAATTCACTTACGTTCATGATTAACGACAGCAACCTTGAGGAATTGTGAGAATCATGTTATATTATGATTATATGATAGATTATTAAGGACAGCGATCTTGAGGAATTGCGAGAACTAGGATCTGGCACATTTGGGACAGTTTATCATGGGAAATGGCGAGGCACTGATGTTGCAATTAAACGGATCAATGATCGATGTTTTGCTGGCAAACCATCTGAGCAAGAACGAATGGTTTGTCTCAGTACAGCTGATGGTGCATTAAAAGAACATGTTTAGACATATGTTGAATAGTTCATAATGATGTCTATCTTATGTACAAATTATCAGATCGATGACTTTTGGAACGAGGCACAGAACCTAGCTGGCTTGCATCATCCTAACGTCGTTGCTTTTTATGGGGTTGTGCTGGATTCACCTGGAGGTTCTGTGGCAACGGTAACAGAGTATATGGTTAACGGTTCTTTACGAAATGCGTTGCAGAAGAGTGTGAGGTATCATATGTATACATTCCTCAGAGCTATGTTGACACATGGTTAGAAGAATGCCATTAATTGTTATGGTTTATTTTTCAGGAATCTTGATAGGCGCAAGCGCCTGCTGATCGCAATGGACATCGCTTTTGGGATGGAGTATTTGCATGGAAAGAACATAGTACACTTTGATCTCAAAAGTGACAACCTACTCGTCAACCTCAGAGATCCTCATCGCCCCATTTGCAAGGTAAATTGACTCGAGTTTTGTGAAGCAATATGGACATAGATAAGGTTTAGCATTAGTTCCAAATAGAGTTCACACTCTCGTATCAGAGGAAAACATTTAAGAAATTATTCCACTTGGTTGTACTTGCTATCTTCCCCCTTAAAGTTGTTGATAGAAGTTTGTGATCATTTCAGGTTGGGGATTTGGGTCTCTCGAAGGTGAAATGTCAAACATTAATATCGGGTGGTGTCCGGGGAACACTCCCATGGATGGCACCAGAACTTCTAAATGGAATCAGTAGCCTTGTTTCTGAGAAGGTTTGTGAACTAATCAACTATTATCAACTTGGTTATTTGTCTCTACAATGTATTTGCTTCTCTAGCGGATGCCTTAATCTGGACACTACAGGTCGATGTGTTTTCATTTGGAATTGTGCTCTGGGAACTCTTCACCGGTGAAGAACCTTACGCCGACTTGCACTACGGGGCGATCATAGGTGAAACCTTTTCTACGTAATACTTGTTTACGGGTTTGCTTTGTTTCTATTTTGAATTTTCTTAACCTAAAATTTGAAATAGGTGGTATAGTTAGTAATACGCTACGACCGCCAATTCCTGACTTCTGTGACATGGACTGGAAATTGCTGATGGAGAGATGTTGGTCTGCGGAACCATCAGAGAGGCCAAGCTTCACTGTGATCGTGAATGAACTACGGTCCATGGGTACAAAAAAGCTTCCTTCCAAAGAACAAGTCTCAACACAAGGACCACAATCTTAAGGATATAACTATATCATATGAATTGAACCATTTTAGAATCTATAATCACACAAGATTTTCACACGCAAATAGATGATGCTTCATATATAAAAACTAAGTATTGCATACATTTGCAAATGATAAGCATGTTCGTCTTGCATATTTTTCGCTGCATGGACATATAAAACTTGTCGCCTTATAATCTTTGCTATGGAATGCTAAGGCATTTATCGCGTGAACTCTGAAGCATCGATAGAAACTTGGTATGTGTATAAAGACAATGTCTTCCCAGCACAAGTTTTGTAAGGAGTTTGATGTGCTATTCGTTTCTCCATTTTCTCTTTTACTATTACACTATTTCGTGTGTGTTGGCTGATTTAGTACTTTTAAAATGGATCTTAGTGTACCAAAATATGAGAGAATGACAAACGAAATTCATAATAGGACTAATATCAGTTAAAGGCAAAAAGGCGAAAAAGTAGGCGATAAAAGGCGAAACTTAATTTTTTTCCCCTTGTCGTCGGCTAGTCTCACGCCACCGGCGAAAAAATTCTCTTTTTCCCCTCTCTTCCTTTCTTATCCCCTTTCAGAGTCATCGATGACGAACCCAGATCCCCCAGATCCAGATCTGGGTATTAATCCGGAGGCAATTCCACGACCATTTTCAACTCAGACTTAATTTACCGGAAACGCTCCAGAGCAAGCAATGGGAAATGGAAACTCTTCTGATCCCCATGAAAACAGGTTGGATTCAGATGATGCTCCAACTCAGGCTAGGAGAATCGAATTTTTTCCAACTCAGGTAGGGGATTCACCATTTGCTCAGATAAGCTCAGATCCGCTCCTTATTCCATCAGTAGTCGTGAAATCTCCACCGATAATAGATAATACGCCACTGCAATGGGCTGAGATATTCGATCCCACACTCCGCAACTTAAAAAAAGCCACTCAACCTACCTTCACGGAAGACGGTACTCCCTGTGTTCGAGCTCCAGCTTCAGTCATACTCAAAGCAACAAACACATGGAAAGAACATCTAGTGGCTCATTTTCATGGGAACCCTCCACCAGCTGGAAAGATTTTTGTCGATCTGAACCCAATTTGGGGGAGAGAAGGTCGCATAAGCATTCGTTGCTTACCAAACGGGATAGTTCTCATTTACATTCCATCTGAAGCCACTCGAAAATGGGTTCTTGAAGTTGGGTGTTGGCAAGCTGGTAACTAGTCTGCATGCTAATTCATTAGTTAAAGGAGCTAGGAAACTCCCATCAAAGCAAGTACAGTTTGGGAAGCGGACGGCAACCCTCCAAGGGTCGTCCCCCTCATCAAGCTTGAAAGCTTTGCTTTCAACACCTTTTGGACATCATAATGATGAAGAAGATTTTTTTGTTATAATATAAGGGGATTCAATACATCCTCTAGACAGCAACAACTTAAGAGTTGGGTTTTGTCTCAAAGACCTCGTTAGGAGGCATTTTGGAAACTCGGGTCCAGGAAGAGAATGCGGATCCAATTTTGGCAAATAGGTTTCCAGGATGGAGGTATGTTAATAACTATTCTCCAACTGCCTCTAATGGGAGAATTTGGGTTGTCTGGCACCCTGATTTGAAGATTTTCATTTACAAAAAGACGGATCAGGTTATTACTTGTGGGGTTTTTGATCCTACTTTGAATCACTCCTACACGGTATCCTTTGTATATGCGAGGAACTGTATGATAGCAAGGCGTGAACTTTGGGCCGACTTAGAGGAGATATATCACTACGATAGTCAGCAACACCATCCTTGGTTGATTCTTGGCGATTTCAATCAAATACTTCGAGCTGAGGACCACTACTCCCTTCATCTGTATCCACTTCCTTTGACTGGTATGGCAGAGTTTCAAGATTGCATTGACAAGTGTGATATATAGGAGATGGCTGGAAGTGGATCAAGCCATACTTGGTATAACAATTAAGAGGACAATCCCATAACGAGGAAGCTTGATAGATGTCTCATAAATGAAGCTTGGTTAAACTCGTATCCCCACTCCAAGGCACTTTTTGATGCTCCATGTGGATCAGATCATACCCCTATCTTGGTCTCTATGACTTCTGATAGAGAGAGAAGGAAAGTTCCATTCAAGTTCTACAACTTATTCACAGCTCACTCCGATTATCCTACTCTTCTCCAGAATGCGTGGAATGTTCATGAGCACGTTGGATCACCTATGTCTCGACTCTGTCAGAAACTCAAGGCGGTTAAGCTGGGTTGCAAGGAACTAAACAGAATATATTTTAGCAACATACAAGCTCGTACTGCAGAAGCTCAAGAAGCACTGACGAGACTCCAGTCTCAAATTCTTACCAATCCTTCTCCGTTACTGTTTCATGAGGAAAAGCAGGCAAAAAAGAAGTGGTTGTTGTTATCCTCTGCTGAGGAATCCTTTTTAAGGCAGAAGTCAAGGATAAGATGGTATACTGATGGAGACTCCAATACCAGATTCTTCCACAACTCTATCAAAGCTCATCATGTCAGGAACAAGATTGGGTCACTACTCAATGATCAGGGGGAAAGGATATCGTAAAATGCTCAGATCAAGAACTTAATAATTGGCTATTATCAGAAGCTTCTTGGAACGAAGAACTCTGATGTACAACCAATGTCAATCGAGGATATTCAGAACCTAACCCACTACAGGTGTAGCTCTGAGTTAGCAACCACTCTCCAATCGATTCCTATTCCAGAAGAGGTCACCTCTGCTATGTTTTCTCTACCAAAGAACAAAGCTCCCGGTCCGGGTCGGATGGATTCACCGCAGACTTCTTCACTCATGACTGGGGAACAATGGGACCAATTGTGGTAGAAGCAGTCACGGTTTTCTTTACTACAGGGAAGCTCATTAAGCAGGTCAATGCTACAATAATTGCCCTCATTCCAAAGACAACAACTGCTGAGAAATTGGGTGATTTCAGGCCTGTTTCCTGCTGCAACACCATTTACAAGGTGATATCTCGGATTCTGGCAAGGAGATTAAAGTTGTTTACGGATTTGGCGGTTCAGAGAAATCGGGTATTATTCATAAAAGGAGACTGCTATGTGAGAATGTCATGTTGGCAGCAGAGTTGGTAGCTGACTTTCACAAACCAGGTCCAATAACTAGAGGTTGCCTTCAAATTGATATTTCAAAGGTGTTCGATAATGTGGACTGGGTTTTTCTCACCAACATCCTAACTTCAATCGAACTTCCCTCCACTTTCGTCAATTGGTTAGTCACTTGCTTCACTACTCCCTTAGCTCTAAATGGAGAGTTAATTGGTTATTTCCCTGGAAATAAAGGGCTGCGTCAAGGTGACTCTATCTCTGCCCCTTTGTTTGCATTGGTAATGGACATATTATCGAAACAGTTGGACCGTGCTGTTACTCAGGAAAGGATAAAGCCTCGTTCTCTTTGTATTCAACCCCTGATCACTCACTTAAACTTCGCTGATAACCTTCTGGTATTATTCGATGGCTCTGAATCATCTTTGGTGGGTATTTTGGAAACATTGGATATGTTCAAACTAGCCTCGGGATTGGGAATCAATCTGACTAAGTCTTGCCTCTTTCTCGATGGAGATAATAGGAATGGCATTCGTTCTATGTCCTCAAGACTCAACTTAACTCACGGCTCCTTGCCTATTAGATACCTTGGGTTTCCACTAATCACTCAAAAGCTTTCTGCTTCCGATTACCAGCCGTTAATAGACAAAGTGAAGTCAAGAATTTCCGGTTGGACTCATCGCCATCTTTTGTTCGCTGGAAGACTTCAGCTTCTCCAATCCGTGATCAATAACACAATAAATTTTTGGGCTTCAATTTTCATGCTTCCTTCTAAGTGTCTAAAGGAACTTGAGAGAATTTGCTCTGCCTTTTTGTGGAAAGGAGTGGCAGACAGTGCAAGAGGTGCTAAAGTATCATGGGATGTTGTTTGTACTGCTAAATCGGCAGGGGGACTAGGACTAAAGAGGCTCGCAGACTGGAATAGGATTTTCGGGTTGGAAACTAACTCCGGATCATACAAATGGCTTATTCTCCTATATACGAACGTGGAAGCATTTACATCATGTTGGTCCTCAAGTTCACTGGCATTCTCAGGTATGGTTCAAGGAACAAATTCCAAAAATGGCTTTCTTGACTTGGTAAACAATTTTGAATCGACTCAGAACAAGGGACATAATGAGAAGCTGGAATATTCAAGTTCCTGATTCTTGCCTTCTCTGTCTAACCGTGACAGAATCAAGAGATCATCTTTACTTCCAATGCTCGTACACCAAGGTTCTTTGGTTTGATTTCTTCTCTCAACTCCTACCCCAGCTGCCAACGAATTTTGGTGGATTTCTAAATTGGATCAAGCGACCTACCACAAATAGGAAGCTTAATGTGATTTGCAATCTCCTATTTCATGCTCTCATTTATTTCATCTGGTCTGAGAGGAATGCAAGAATCCACTCAGCAGATTTTCGTTCCACTGAAAGATTGAAGAAAGAAATCCAGTTGCGGCTCCGGAGGAAACTAATCGCTCTCGACAACAAGAATGGCTCTACTCCCACTACTACGCCTCAAGATGATTTTCTCTATATCTGGTTTGCAAATTTTCAGGCTAACTAATATCTTAGTTATCGGCTTCAGATGATGTTTTGATATCTGTTGTTATTCTCCTTCTATCTCGGGATTCGTATTGTAACAGTTAATTATCAATATACCGGTATCTATTTATAAAAATAAAAAATATGAGAGAATATTTTCCTAACGCTTTCCAATATTGCATTTGACTTTTTTTTTTTTTTAACTTTTATTTTAAGTTTTTAAATTTTTTTTCAATCTTAATTCCAAAAAATCATATTTCTCTACACAGTTAGTACACTTAACATGTATTTTTAATTATATCTAAGTTCTTTTTGCCACAAAAAAAGGATAGATATCAAGATTATTTTATAATAAAATTTGCTATCATATAATTGATAAATCTACTTCACATATTTCCTACATTTTATTTGATTTGTCTTTTTAAAAAAAGATTATGCTATTTTATAATAAATTAAATAATCAAAATGAAACAATATTTTAGATGAGAAATGAAATAGTTTAAATACATGATTATGCATTTACGTAATTTTTAAATATTGACTATTACACCTATAAAATCATAGTATGATGTTTCATTTCATTAGTTGAGTAGGCAATTGAATTAGTTTAGCTCCACTAAATCATATTAACTTATATGATAATTAATATATATATATATATATTATTATATCTTATGAATTGCTAAATAATATCATGCCCCACTCTAGTTACTTAATCTCATTTATTATAAATAGTAGCTTTTCCTTTCATTACAAATTTACAATAAAGATGAAAACTTTTGTAAAGTAGTATGACAACCCGTCCCACGGACTCCACTAGCCCACCGCTAGCCGCCCCAACAGACCGTCCGTGGATCCTGCTAGCCCACCGCTAGCCGCCCAAATAGACTCCAAGCTGGCCCTGCAGGGCATCGATCCTAACCCATCACTGCAGATCACTTGATGACAACTTGTCATGTGGGAAGGTTGTTAAAGGGTGGGGACCAGGGTTCGAGGAACCCCTGGTGCACCAATAGTCTACTGTGGATTTGGATGAGTAGTTCCATTTGCGATTTTTATGTAACAACTCGTCCCGTGGACCCCACTAGCCCATTACTAGTTGCCCCCATAGGCTCCAAGCTGGCCCTGCAGGGCATCGATCCTAACCCCTCACCGTGGCAATTGGAACTACTCATCCAAATCCACAGTAGGTTATTGGTGCGCCAGGCGTTCCTCGAACCCTGGTCCCCCACCCTTTAACAATCTTCCCACTGAGCCAGTTTGGGGTCCGTTTGAGACGGCTAGCAGTAAGACTAGTGGGGTCCGCAGGACGGGTTATCATAAGTAGTAGCTTACAAATTTGCAACTCTAAACTCTAATTTACAAATTTGATAAAATTACAAATTTGATACAACTCTTAACTCTTAGTTATCAAAATCTTGAACTTAAAGCATGTGCGCACTTTGGCCAACAAAAAGTATGTGGGTCCATTGCAAAGATTTGAATTGCAAACTCATAGAAACATTTCTCCAATGCACTATTGGTACTCTTTTTAACATAGTAGTAGGTTATCATCTATCTTCCATCTTCTATATCTACATTTTTGCAGCAGTTTATGGAAAAAATCCTAGAGTTTCAAATTATTTACAGGAATGCCATTGTCATATTTAAGGAAACAATTACAAACGGGTTGTTTTTAATGAGGATCCGTGTTTTTTTTTTTCTGGATCTTTTATAAATGTATTCGGATTGCTCCATACTAATTGAGTAATTGAGAAAAACGAAACCCTTTTGCAAATAATTAGAACCCTAAAAGTTGTTGCGACTCAATTCTACGGATCAGACAGAGGAGGCGGCAGTGAAGAATCTCTTTTATCGCGTTTTTATTGAAATTAAGATCAACTCTCGACTGATGAAACTAATCTCCATTCTAAAGGTAAATTTGATCTGGTAGGTTTTGCTTTGTTTTCTTTGATTCTGATCGATATGATTATAGGTTTGCTTTGTTTCTCAATTGCCGTTGTTTGATCCGGTGGCTGGTAGGATACTACGGCTGCTTTGTGGGTCATATGGTTCCGACATTCGAAATTCTTCAGTGTCTTATAAGAATATTGATTAAACTTATCGGCTTTTTGGTACGGCTTGGATAGAGGAACAACCATGACACTAGCCTTGATTTCTTTATTGTGTCCCCCTGGTAAACTCATCTTAAATCCGTAAATTAATAATCCTTTTGTTATCAATTTATTTTCTACATTTGATGTATATAAATACGTATTTGTGAAAATGTTGAAACTGAAGCTTCTGTATTCACCCGCGGTGTTTAGTTTGTTAGTTCTTTTGTTTATGGCAGATTCAGAAGAATTTGTTCTCAGCTTCATTACTTTACTGATTAGAGTTGGAGGTAAAAGAAAAGGAGAAAGGTTATAGTTTAGTTTTTTTTTCAGTTTTGTATTGTCCATTTTGAAATAGTAGTTCATATCCTCTTTGACATACAAGAAAAGGAAAATAAAAATAATGATTGGGGTTTCTGTGTTATTCTGTGATGACCTGCAACAATTACTCACTCTTTCTACTTTTGACCTCTCGAATTAGTTTTGTAGAAAAACAGATATAATCATATCCTAATTGTGCCAGTAGGTTGTGTCGTTAGTGAGGGCTTTCAAATATCATCTATTTCTATGGCCAACATGTGTTCTAAATAGACAGAATCAAACCTGGAAATCTGTTAATTGGTGCTCAAAAGTTTTATCCATCTTTTAGCATCGACATCTTTCCATTTGATTTTGAGAGATTGAGTTGGTCATAGTATATAGAAACACAACTTTGCGTCTTCACAACTTTCATTTAGCTGGTCAGTTTGCGTTTACATATCATTTCGTTTTCAATCTCAGGTAATATATAGAAACACAAACATCTAACCATTATTTTTCTGTCTTTTGTTTTAAATGGGTAGCATTTTCCCAATAAGGAGTGAGACCATATGTGATGACGAAGGGATAGAAGAATCAGTAAGAGACATATCAAATCGATGAGATTAAGAAGAAATAGAGAATAAGGAATATATTTTCTTAGTCCCAATTTTTTTTTATGGTTATGCTTAAGAATTGGTAAATTAATAACTCTATAAATGAACTTTATACAGTATGCACTTTTTAAAAAATGATGAATATGTTTTATACTTACCAAAGGTGAGAGATGCTTTAGATAACATATTATATACACATATTTTTAGTCCATTAATTAAAGTTTATAAAAGTAATCAGTTAGTATAATTCATATACAAAAAACAACTTGCTTTTATTTTCATTGCACACATAAACTATGTGTACTAAAGTGTTAGATTATTTATATAAAAAATTAACAAAGATAGGAAGCCAAATTATATTGTAGTTATCTAATATATATAGTTAATCTACCAAACAAAATATATTTTGTATTTTTTTAAATAAATTTATGCCCGCGGTGTACCGCGGGTGAATATCTAGTAATCTTTTATTTATTTCGCTATTATTGTTAGTGCCTGTTTATATTGTCGATTTATTTGGAAATAGGATAAACATTGTTTTCAGATTTGAGTTGTTTATGCAATTTTCTAATATTTGATTAATGTTTACGAAAAAAATTATGACGAGATGGCTCGTTCTTTAACAAAATTTGGTTATAATGTTTTCATCTATTATAAGATTATGTAATCTCACTAAACATGGCTGGAAAAAAAATTATGCATGGGTACTTCTATGAATGCAATATAATATTGTTTTGACGGAAACAAAGTTCTTTAGCATTGCAAGGTTAATCACCAAAAAATCTCTAATCTAAGTTCCATTTAGGATTAAGAATATGCCTACCCTTTTACATATCTAACGTTATTTGTTAAAACTGTTATTTGTTAAATGAACAATGGTGGTACATAGTTAGGTTAGAAATTTATGCCTAAACCTCCATGGTTAGCTAGCAGTTAGCACACATGAAAAAAAAGGTACACACACAGTTAGTAGATGATCATTATGCCAAAATTCTCTTCATATACCTTTACAAAAATACATTTTGAATATAACCTTAAAAGTGTTAATAATTACATTTTGAAGAAAAATATTATGATAATATCAAATATTAATTTATGCAATTTAATTACTTTATAAAAGCAAAAATACATTACTAGTTTACAAAAAAATGAATAACCAATCAAGATGCACATATAAGATTTGATATCTAATTTACCATATTAATTTGTTATTAATCATTATACTTCATTTTTCTTCTTTATATGATTCTATTTTTTGAAACAAATATATCATCATGTCATCCATATAATAAAAGTACATTATTTTCTGCATGTGCTATGATTTGACTTTTAAAACGTATACAAATTGTTCAATCTATGAAAAATAAATTGTACACGGATCAAAAGTAACGAGTGAGTAGAATGTCTTAGTAATTTGAATATTTCTATTTATATAATAAAATAAACTTATAAAATATTTGAATTTGGAACATTTAAAAATAGTTTAGCTTGATATTTTTTAAAGAGTACAATAAAAAATAAAAAATTACAAAAATACTCTTATAGAATTAGAAGGCCTAGTTGCAATAGTATAATCAACCTAATCTATAAAAAAATCTACTATAAAATATTTTGGTGTTTAAAACATATTACATAATTATAATTATATTAAAAATTTTAAGAACAATATTGTACCAAGCATAGTTATAAAACTGAAGTTTATTCGACACAATACTATGAAAGATTTAATAAAATTAAAAACTATAAAAAACGAAGATATTAAACAAAATAAGATATTTTTTCTTTCTGCAATAACATTATCTATTTTAAAATAATAATTTTAATTTTACATCTTAAAAAAAAAACTTGATTTTGTCGCACAGATCATAATATGTCACTATAATATTAAAAATAAATAAAAATGCCAAGTATATTAAAACAAAATATGACTAAAATAATCATTATTTTATACAAAATATAACATATATATATATATATATTATTACTCATAAAATAATATTTTGCTTTAAAGAACAATACAGATTACAAAAGTATCTAATTCTTGTTGTAAACATACATTATTGAAATTATAGCATAACATATATAAATAACTATAATTATATATAATATCATAATATATAATCTAACACAACATATAAATTTTTAATTTTAAAATACAGATATACAAAATTTCTATAGAAAATAAAGTATGTTTCTTTTCATTTAGTTTTAGAGTTAAAATTTTATTTTATATCACTTGTCATTTTTTATTTACGATGTAAATTTTGGAACATTTTTTAATTTTATCTATAATTTTTTTCTTATTAGTTACTTATATCTAACAAAAATCCTGAATGGCATAACTAATGATATATCAATTGATAGGGTCTATCAAGATATTCTACTTTGGCTTCTTGTTTTCGTAATATTGAATTTGTCTCTAAAAATACCATTTTGTAATAAGGTTCCACACCTTTTAGCCAAATTTGGTTGTATGAACAAATGTATATTGACTTTTTGCATTCATAAATAAAATTCTATTTTGATGAAAAAAAAATAGTGTATAAACAAATAGTGAAATAGAAAATTTAATTGATTCTATAGAATTATTTAATATGAAACGGAGCGAGAGACAGCGAGTAATATCTTAAATTTATTAGAAAAAACGTCTTATTTTAAATTTCGAAAAAACAAATATATATATATATATATATATCAGCGCAATATCAAATTAGGAAAAAATATATAATTACCCGTTAAAATCACTCCTCTTCTCACTCACTCACTCACTCGCTCTTCTTCACATTTTCCGAAAAAACCCTAAATCCCGCTCCTTCCTCCGTCTCGAAATCTCGAATCCTTTTCAATCTCTCTATTCAATCTCGCTTCCTTCTTGCGAAAATGCGTGAGATCCTTCACATCCAAGGTGGTCAATGCGGTAACCAGATCGGTGCCAAGTTCTGGGAAGTGGTTTGCGCCGAACACGGCATAGATCCAACCGGTAGGTACACCGGAGACTCAGATCTACAACTTGAGCGCATCAATGTTTACTACAACGAAGCTAGTTGCGGTAGATTCGTTCCTCGTGCCGTGCTTATGGATTTGGAGCCTGGTACCATGGATAGTCTCAGATCTGGACCGTATGGTCAAACCTTCCGTCCTGATAACTTCGTTTTCGGTCAGTCTGGTGCTGGTAACAACTGGGCTAAGGGACATTACACTGAAGGAGCTGAGCTAATTGATTCGGTACTCGATGTTGTTCGTAAGGAAGCTGAGAACTGTGACTGCTTGCAAGGTAAAAATTTCGCTAGATCTGTTCGATTTTAGGGTTTGATTTTGCTTTCGTTGAAGTGTTTTTGGTGTTATTGGGACTACTCTGAACTTTGGGGATTTTTGTTGTTTGTAGGGTTTCAGGTTTGTCATTCGTTGGGAGGAGGAACTGGATCTGGTATGGGAACACTTTTGATTTCCAAGATCCGTGAAGAGTACCCAGATCGAATGATGCTTACATTCTCAGTGTTCCCTTCGCCTAAGGTTTCTGACACTGTTGTTGAGCCTTACAACGCTACTTTGTCTGTTCATCAGCTTGTTGAGAATGCAGATGAGTGCATGGTTCTTGACAATGAGGCCTTGTACGATATTTGCTTCAGGACTTTGAAACTCACAACCCCTAGCTGTAAGTCCTTCTATGATTCATGGTCGCATTGATATATGCCTTCTGTTGTATAATTGACATGCATTGTCTAGATGGTGAACATGATTTGGTCATTGTTTTGTATCAGAAATGTTATGTTACTGTTTTCAGTGGTTTGCTCTTTGCCTATATGCCTCAAGTGTTTTGTGTTATTGATTCTGTTTAATGTTCCCTGGTTAACTGCGTCTATGTCA
>NC_141885.1:17644261-17695371 GCF_030686135.1 Camelina sativa | reverse complement strand
GTGTATGCTCAGATACTCTCACCGGAATATTCTCTCAACCGTTACATACAATGGCAATTTTAGCATGTTGAACGGCGTTAATATTTCATCAACTAATCAAAATGATCAAGTACACCAGTTCAGGGATTTTGTGTGGATCACGTTGAAAAAAGCTGCCATTGACGCAGCGAATAGTTCTAGAAAGTTTTGTACGAGACGAAAGGCCATCGCATCCAAGACTTTGTACTTGCTTGTTCAGTGCACTCCTGATATTACAACACAAGACTGTTTCCACTGCCTACAAAAGTCCATCAATGGAATGCTTCTTTACAGAATTGGAGGAAGATTTCTTTACCCTAGTTGTAATTCAAGGTACGAGCTTTACTCGTTCTACAATGAAGCCGCCAATAGAGCACCACCAGCATCGATTTCATGTCGTGGTAACATTAATTTATCCTCTTTTGAGTACATATTTTAAGTGCAATTAAACTTGTTTCTGACACATTCAAGAGTTGCTAAAACAGTGGTGCTCCGTTTCTATTTCTGTGAATGCAGGAAAAGGTAGAAACACCTATGTCATAATCATCGCTGTTGTTGTTGTTCCAATCATTGCTCTTTTTCTTCTGTCCGTAGCTGTTTTTAGTTTCCGGGCTAAGAAAACAAGGACGACTTATGAGAGGGAACCATCTACTCAAGGTAAAGACACCAATGATAAATAAACTGTAACCTTTTTTCTTTTTTCTTTTTTTTTTTGTTCACGTAGAATGTTCTATGTGTTACTCTATTCTAATTGAGTTGTCAGAATGGTTTTTACAGAAAGGGATACTATTACCAGTGCGGGCTCACTTCAGTTTGATTTTAAGGATATTGAGGCAGCAACAAATAAGTTTTGTGAGACTAACAAACTTGGTCAAGGTGGATTCGGTGAAGTTTACAAGTTATTACCATTGTCCGATCTTAGGCCACAAACGAAGAAAACAATGAGTTGCTTTCAAAATATATACATATATTAAACGCTTAACAAAATTTGTTAAAAAAATGTGTTGAGAAAAAACAAGTTTTAAACATGATATTTGTCACAATGCATTACTATTGAGATATATGGGATTATGTGAACTTCTACAAAATTGCATTTAAGTAGTACACCTTTTTCATGATCTTATGCATCCAATTTGCAAACCTAGTCTTAAAAAATAAATTATTATTGTAGGGTATATTTCCTAGTCGAGTACATGTTGCAGTGAAGAGGTTATCCAAGACATCAGGACAAGGTGAAAGGGAGTTCGCAAACGAAGTTGTTGTTGTGGCAAAGCTTCAACATAGAAATTTGGTAAGACTGCTAGGGTTTTGTTTGGAAAGAGATGAGAGGATACTTGTCTATGAGTTTGTGCCCAACAAAAGCCTCGACTACTTCATTTTTGGTCAGTGAAGTTAAGATATATTTTTTCAAAATTGCATGTCACTTTTTTTGTAACATGGTAAATATGCGTGCGCAGACCCTACAATGCAAAACCAGTTGGACTGGTCTAGACGATACAAAATCATTGGAGGAATTGCTAGAGGGATTCTTTATCTTCATCAAGATTCACGACTCACAATTATACATCGTGATCTCAAAAGCAAGTAATATCCTCCTAGATGCTGATATGAACCCAAAGATCGCCGACTTTGGAATGGCGAGAATTTTTGGAATGGACCAAACGGAAGCCAATACGAGGAGAGTGGTTGGAACATAGTAAGTTTTCCATATATTAGCTTAAGACATGTAACATGCTTGCTTCTATTTTAAAGCTTTGAGTTTTGTCATAGTGGCTATATGTCTCCCGAATATGCAATGTATGGCCAGTTCTCCATGAAATCAGATGTTTATAGCTTCGGGGTCTTAGTTCTTGAAATTATAAGTGGGAAAAAGAACAGCAATCTCTATCAAATAGATACTGGTTCTGGAAATTTGGTTACATATGTGAGTATATAGCCTTAATTTTCCAATCTTTATTTTATTATTTTGCTTTATTCAAGAGTGTGACAAAAGTTCTAATTACTAAATTTTTCACAAGACTTGGAGACTATGGAGCAATGGGTCATCATTAGAGCTCGTGGATCCATCGTTTCATGATAACTATCGAATAAACGAAGTTTCAAGATGCATCCATATCGCTTTACTATGTGTTCAAGAAGAAGCTGAAGATCGTCCAACCATGTCAGCTGTTGTCCAGATGCTCACTAGTACCTCAATTGCTCTCGCTGTACCTCAACCACCAGGTTTTTTCTTCCGGAGTAGACTTGAACAAGCAGGACTAGTGGATCTATCTATCAATACGTCTGCTCTCTGCTCCGTCGATGATGGTTCCATTACTCAAGTAACTCCTCGTTGAAGACAAATTTATTTATATAAGTCATATATAAGTTGTGATATATATAATTTATTATTTCCTGGGATATGTCGAAGAGTATATGTATGTGATGTGATTTCAAAGAAAAAACGAATTAACAAAAAAAAAAAAAAGGTTGCATTGTATCACCGTTAGAAACACCAAAGAGGTTCGTCTTTTCCTTCTCCTTCATAAGAGCAATCCTCTTAGAACCTAATATAGAGTACAAAAAAACAAAGTATAATGAGAGAAGATTTAATCTGTTATACCAAAAATCAAGAAGGAAGAGCAAATAAAGTACCTCGGGTGGTGCATCTTCTTCGTTTTACCGGAACAACAAGTCTAACTTCAAAGGCCATTCCTCTCACGTTACATCGATCTAGTTTTAGCGCCTTCTCTACACATCCTTCTCCTAAAATAAAAACGCGAGCATATCTATAAAATTCAACAGAGACGGAAGTCTTAAGTTAGAATTTCAATAACTTGATAGTTGAGGAAAAAAAACTTCACGAGTTGGATGAAGAAAGAAGCAAAAAAATCTAGGGAGCGAGAAGGAGAAGCACAACTTTCTTGACCCCTTTACATGAAGAGAGATGCATACACAGCGCAGCGCAATCTTGATATCAATCTCAGGAAGCGAAGTGTCATATCCCGTAACGCTTATACTAATATATTACATACGTACGAGATAAATATTATTAACATGACACTTAAATGTTGAGATTGATTGCTTTATATATCGTCTCTTAGATTCTAGCTAGCTCTTCTGTCAAAATGTGTTAATGGATCGAACGAGACAGGGGAACAACAAATGTTGACATCATGCTTTGGACACAAGCATGCATTCCGATAGATCCTAATTACCCGCCATTCTTAATTTTGCATTACTATATAGAACCTAAATATAAGATCTAACATGGTTAAATTCCTAAAACAAACTATAATGATAAATTCGAGGAACGAATAAATATATAATTGAGTTTTCATATACTGTAGATACTTAAAAGCATTTTTTATTAATTGGAAAATATTTTCTACAAAAATGTAAAAATTGAAGTAATTCATAATTACTAAAAATGATCCAAAACATTGGGTTATATACAAAAGTAAACCTTGTCCAAAATTTCTTGCAAAACTAACAATCTTGCTTATGTTATGTTCTTTTCCTTCCGTATTGTAATATTTTTGGTCTTTTCCGCTATCTCCGTCACAAATAAAAATTGTATAAACATAAAACTTAACATTTACCAAAAAAAAAACAAAGAGGAGTCTTTATAAAATTGTCACGATCCATGTTTTTAGCAACGTTTTTTGACAAAGTTACAATTTATTTTAATTCAGATTTTCATAACTTGTGCATTTTGGATGATTATGCCCTTTCAACTGTTGCAAATTGATTGATTTTGGGGATTTTTGGATTGTTTACTCCAAATAGGATAACCTTAAGACCAAATATATTTAAAAAAACTGTGATAATTAAGCTTTTCTTTTAGTCAATTGTGTTAGCATTAGTCCTGGGCATCCGGATACCTGAACCCGATCGGGTTTGGGTTTTCGGGTTTTCGGATTTTTGGGTATACACATATAGAACCCGATCGGATTATATATACTAACGGATCGGGTTCGGATCGGGTTATTTTGGGTTCGGGTTTAGTTCGGGTATATCCGAAACCCGATCGATTGTCGAAAATCCGAAGAACCCGATCGGATTGTCGAAAACCCGATCAAGTTTAAACACATAATGTGAATGACAAACACTTAACCTGAAATTTCACTCAATGTCAAAGGCTCAAAGCAAAAGAAAAAAAGAAATTCAAGTCTTCCAAAACATTTTAAAAACAATACTTAAGTTCAAATATTCCAACATAAAGAGAAAATCAACTTGAAATCTTCCAAAACAGCTTCTTTCAATTTGTGGTTCACTTCTCTTTTGCATCTTCCCTTTGGCATGTGAATAACTTAAGGTTCTTCTGATGATGTTTCAAACTCTGAAAAAAAACAATTAGAAGCATTGAGAGATAAGTTTATATTAACAATAAAAACTTTTAGATAGTAAGCATTTAGCAAGATAAGAAACAAACCTCTTTCAAGCTCATCCTCAAACTCAAAGTCAGCAAGAATCTGTGCATTTGTAAGCACAGTATCTTCAAACTTGAGGTCTTGCTTGAGCCATTGTTCTGTACACATCAAAATCTCAACCATATAGTGTTTGAGACAACTTCTATATGGGTTTATTAGTCTTCCACTAGTGCTAAAAGCACTTTCAGAAGCAACTGAAGACACCTGCATAGCAAATAAATCCCTAGCCATCTGAAATAAATCACTATTAACTTTCCACCAAGAGAGTACATCATACTCAATTCCCATCATCAAATCAGGATTCTTAATTTCTTCCCTAAGATAAGTATCTAATTCATTTATGTTTCTAACTCCAATCCTCTTAAGCAGCGTATCATACTTATGGTCCACTGGATGGTAGCCATCAAACTCATCCTCCATCGAGTCAAATACTCGGTCTGCTTGCCTCTCTTGCGTATTCTGAGTTGAGGACTGAGACTGAGAAAATTCCTCATTTGCTGATGTGTTGGATCTTGTAGAATACTCTTTATACATATCACGAAGGATATTCAGAACCGAATCATACAATGTCTTAGTTGTTACACTCTCTTCCCCATATAGCTCCTCAAAACACAAATTCATACTGCATCTTCTTTCTCGGATCGAAAACACTGACAATAACTAACATCTTGTTGATGTTATGCAGGCCATCCCAGTACTTGTCGAATTTGTCAAACATATTCTTTGCATTTACTTTCACTTCATTATCAATATTATGACAAAGCAACCGAAGCTTCACTGCTATGTTAACTATCTTGCCATAACACTTAAATGCATTCATAGTAGTAGAGGCGGATACCACCAATGTCGCATGATAGAAAACATTTAGAAACTTAACTAACCTTTCAACTTTACGCCAATCATCTTTCTGAGGAGGTCCAATCCTTTTCACTTTATTTCCAGTCTCTAAAAAATGATCATTATACAACTTATCTTCAAACTCCATCCTATCAAATGCTCCTTTGAACTTTATTGCCCTAGTCAACATCAAAAATGTCGAATTCCATCTAGTGAAAACATCAAAAGGCAAACTTCCCTTTGAAAAATTACTAGAATCTACTCTCAACTGAAATGACTTCCTCCAATTTGGACCCGATCTAACATAAGAGATACCATTACAGATTGCAATCACACTTGAATCAATCTCAGTCATACTGTCATTCACTATCAAGTTAATGATATGCCCATCACATCTCATATGCATAAAGTCCCCATTAAGAACTAAAGATCTTCACTAATTAAAGAGAAAGCAGACTGAAACTGACTCAAAGCACTAGAATTAGCGGTTGCATTATCCACAGTAATAGTAAACAGCCTTTCTATCCCCCATTCAGCTAGACATTTCAGCAGTGTATTGGCAATTGTTTTACCTCTGTGATCTTCAACATGCTTGAATCTTATAATTAGCTTCTTTAGACGCCAAATCTTATCAATATAGTGGGCAGTTATAACCATATAACTTGAAACTGTGAATAAAAAAACATTGATAATGATAAGCATCTTCTCTAATTGAGTAAAAACATTGATCAGAATATAAATAAATTTTGATAAAAAAAAAACAGTACGGTTATAGAGGAAACCCATATATCAGTTGTTAGTGAGACTCTTTGCTTGGTACGTAATGAGAAACCATTTTTTAAGAGTAGCTTTCCTCTCAACAAACATCTATACTACATCTCTTCATGCTGTCCTTCTTGAATGCGGCTTGTATAAGTTTACCTAAGAAGAAAAAATCACTTAGAATCATGTATATTAAAACAAGTCGCATAATAAGATAGAAGCATCATCTTGTTGCAAAAGTGTTTAATTGTCATTCCTTCTACAAACGACAATGGTAACTCCCCTATCACAACCATTTCATTCAATGCTTCTCTAAAAATATGCTCAGGCAGTTTTCCAGATTGTAAATTCCCATCTTTATTAATAACTTGTTGACCTTCACTAGGATCTTGAGATTCTTCCCATGCCTTGTATGCCTTGCAGATTTTTAGATGATTCCACATTGTTTTTGTCCCTGATTTTGTTGGACAACTCAACTCCTTTCCACAATAGTTGCAGATACCTTTGTCACGGTTGTCCTTCAATCTTGTGAAGTGTTGCCACACATTTAATCTTGGGTTGAGAATCTTCGGAGCCTTAGACTCAAGTTGGTCAGACTCAGAACCGCTGTTACGTGTCTGTTTCTTCTTGCTCCTTCGATTAGACTCAGGTGTTAGAAACTCTTCTTCTTCGTGTATATCTCTCTCGTCATCATCAAAATTTGGAGATGATGAATCCATCTGCAAATCATAAGTAACATTTTAAAAACTAGTTCAAATTAAAAGAAAACTCAGACCTAAACAAACTAAAATATAAATTATAACCAATTTAGCAACTATAACAAAACAGAGAGCTAACAAACTTCTACGAATCCGTATCAGAGAGTTAAACAAACAGAGAGCTAAACAAACTTCTAGGAAACAGAGAGTTAAACAACTGAAAGTACAAGTTACTTATATATAATCAATTCAAAACCAAACTGCTTCACATCAAAAGACAAACACTTCAAAATCAGAATCTCCAACCATTAAAACCTTCTAAGAATCACTCAAAACAAGAGCAAAGAACAAGAACATTCTTCTCTACTTGTAAGAAGATTAAGCGAAATATATTTTAGCAAATTAAAAGATTAATCGAAACAGAAGATGAAGAGTAAGAAGACGAACCTTTGATTTCCTCCGTGAAGTTTCAGATGGAGGAGAAAATGCGATGACTTGATTTTGTGTTTCCAGTTTGAAGATTTGGAGATAAAAACTGATTTTTTTTTCCGGAAGATATGAAACCGAACAGTCTCCGATAAAAGAAAAGAGTAAAGATTTGGGGATCTTTAGTTTTTAGGGATTTAGTAATTTAGGGGTTTAGGGATTTAGAAAATATGTATATATGTATTTATATAAATATATGTATGTATGTATGTATATATGTTCAGGAATCAGGTTTTACTTCGGATTTCGGGTAATACTCGAACCCGATCGAGTATCCGATCCTTATATATATTACACCCGATCGAGTATTACATACTTCCCGAACCCGATCCGAATCCCCTACATTGGGTCGGGTTCGGTTTCAGGTCTATGGTAAAATGCCCAGGGCTAGTTAGCATTATGTAGCTTTTACAATTAAAAAAAAAAAAGCAAAATAAATGTGAAACAGGCATTGGAAATGAAATTGTGTAATGGTGGAGGCAAGGAATCAAAAACCTCTGAAACAATGCATGTGAATCACTAGAGTATATTTACCAAATAAAATGAGTTGAAGTAAGACACAAGCTAGCTAATGAGTACTTTTGATAGTGTCTCGCAAGCGAAATGTATGCAGTATGCATATACACATGTAAAGTCTATACATAATATACAAGACTAAAGTCATTTATTACCTCGAAAAACTCATATATCAAACAAATTTGTTTTAACCACAACTTTGTGAGATTATAAACTTCCATTTACAGAGATAAATTACTACTCTATATAATGATGGTATACATAATAAATCATAAACTGTCTTGAACATTTTTAAAGGGTCTTGTTCCAAAACAAGATTTGATGATATTATTCGTAGCTCCAACAATTTTTGTTCCCTTTATGAAATGGTGAAATTTTTAGATAAATTGTGTTATCTTCAAACTCATTAGTCAATAGATACGATAAATATGTATAAGAATAGTGATGTTGAATATTACAAAATTAATACATCACCTATTCCAACAAATATGAACCAAACTATCGATACCATAAAGGTAAACCCCACATGTGTTTGGTACCAAAAGATGCTGCGTAGATATGAGTGCAACGCTGAGCTTGACACACAAAATTTAAGAGAAAACACAAACACACACACACACTTACTCAGATACTATAATTATATTTGTGTGTTTGTGCGTGTTGATAGTGAGGGAGATGAGCAAATAAAAAGCAAAAGGGGTTTTTAAAAAGAAGACCACATGTTTAGAGGGATCATATCACATGCTCTCTTAACCCCACACTTTTTCTTTGCCTTCTCCCTTTTTCTTCAAGCTTCTTTATTCACTCCTTAATATACACATAACATCTCATGTAGAAACCACATGTTGCCAAACATATATGTATACATATATTTGCCAAACATAATAATAGTTTTCTTTACTAATAATCTAGTAGTATATTACTATTTTCTTACTAATTTCAAGAACATTAATTGTGGTCTAACATTGACATATTGGTTTTACATATAGGATTAATTAATTTAACCATAACATGTGAAATAACTTGGGACATGTCTATGGTATCAAACTCATTGGATGAACACATTTGACTATTGTAAGATTTAGAAGGACAAAAAAGTTTACAAGTTTGATTATAAGTTTTACTTTTTTTTATTAATAATATTTGACTATTGTGTCATAATCTAATTTATATATTGTTTTCCATTGTGTGGCTGTCGTTTTTTAGTAGATAGATAATTAGGTGAGAAATTAGACTATTTTCACATTAGAGTTTTAAAAAAATTTAAACTAAGCCCGTTAGTTTACTACTACCTGATGTCTCAAATTCAAAATTTAAAATTTATGTTAATGGGAATGAGCTCATTTTAAAATTAACAAAAAAAAACTCTAAAAAGGTTCTAACTTTTCCCCTCAAAACGGGAAAGACAAAATTGTCTTCTAATCTTCTAATCTGACGTTTTTAAAAGAATTGTCTTCTAATCTAAATAGAATTTAGTGGGAAAGAAAAAAACAAAATCTTAATTAATTATAAAAACATTAAAAAAATGGAAAGAGCAATTAACGCATAATTCAAGTAAACGATTTGATTTGACGCCGTTAACAAAAACAAATAAGTTCAGATCAAAATAACCCAAACTTAACCGGTAGCCTCAATTAGATCAAACCGGATAAGTTTCACAATTCTATTTTATCTATACACAATTTAAAATTTTAAAATGAATTATAGTAATGTATATGAAACTATGAATTTATCTTCTGTTTTTTTCTTCTTTCATAAAAAATATATAAATAATATGGATAATTAATTAGAAAACCGGAACCAAGATTTCGGTTGGATCCGGTCTTCTTAAACCGTTATAATGACGTCGTTTACAAAACGTTCATCTTTTTAACTTTTTTAGTTTTGTGCCTTTTACTTCATCTCTCATCTTCTCCTCTCATCTCTCTGCTTTGAGAAGAAGGAACAATAAATGCACTTGAAGAAGTCACTCTCTCTCTCTCTCTCTCTCTCTCTCTCTCTCTCTTTCCAAGTCTCTCTCTTTCGTATCCGCCATTGCTAAGCCTTGTCCTTCTCTGTGTAAGTCTTCAAATCTCCAGAGTGTTCCTGAAAAAGTACTACTCAATGAAATCATTTTCTCCAAGATTCTTCTTTTTTAGTGATCGATTGTTTGATCCGATTTCGTGTCATCGATCTATAGATGAAATTTGGTATTAGAGTAGCTACATATTGAAGTAGCATAGTTTCACCAAAGTGTTCACATTTTGTTTTGTTTTTTTGCTGATTCATGAAATGGAGTCAATTTTGAGTCAGAAAGTTACTAAATTTGAGTCAAACTATACGAAATTTTTAGGATTTGTAGTTTTAGTTTCTGGGCATCTCTAAAAATGTTACCTTTATATATGTTTGATTGGTTTTGAGGAATGTTGTTTTGGTTCGTCTTTGGATCCATTTTACTCAATGTGATCCGTTTGTGTTTGTTGTGCAGGAGGGGAATTTGCAAGTGTTGAGAGAGAGCCTAAATGGTAGATAATTTTAGCAGAATGGATTCGATTCAGCAACGAAGAGGTGGGATTGTATCTCTCTCACCAGCTCAGACACCACGATCAAGTGATAAATCAGCTAGAGAGTCGAGATCTTCTGACTCGAATTCTTCAAATAGAAATGATAAAGAAAAGGGTGTGAATGTGCAGGTCATATTGCGTTGCAGGTGTGGTTTTTGTTTAGAGGCTAAAGCTGCTGTGTGTTTTTTTTTTTGTATTTTGGTCTCTTTTGGGTTTTGATCTTTCTTGCTGGTTCTTTAATAGGCCATTGAGTGAGGATGAGGCTAGAATACATACACCGGTGGTGATTTCTTGTAACGAGAATCGTAGAGAAGTTGCTGCTACTCAGAGTATTGCTGGAAAGCATATTGATAGACATTTTGCTTTCGATAAGGTTATATATATTTGTCTTAAAGCCTGTTTCTTGATTATGCTTGTCTCTCAATTGTCTTATTTCTCTCTCTGAAATATTCAGGTCTTTGGTCCGGCATCTCAACAGAAGGACTTATATGACCAAGCCATTTGTCCGATTGTGTTTGAAGTACTTGAGGGTTACAACTGTACCATCTTTGCGTATGGTCAGACTGGAACTGGAAAGACATATACAATGGAAGGAGGTGCGAGGAAAAAGGTTGATCGCTCTAAAAAAAAACCTATTGAGCTTCTGTATGATTCAGTATAATCTTTCTTGTAGTTTTGTTAAGTAGTTATGGTTGCTTTTTTTTTTGTAGAATGGTGAGTTCCCGAGTGATGCGGGTGTTATTCCAAGAGCTGTTAAGCAAATTTTCGACATATTAGAAGCTCAGGGTGCTGAATATAGCATGAAGGTCACCTTCCTAGAATTATATAACGAGGAAATCTCAGATCTTTTAGCACCAGAGGAGACTATAAAATTTGTTGATGAGAAGTCTAAAAAATCCATTGCCCTCATGGAAGACGGGAAAGGAAGTGTCTTTGTCCGTGGCTTAGAAGAAGAGATAGTTAGTACAGCGAATGAAATATACAAGATCTTGGAAAAAGGTTCTGCGAAAAGGCGTACAGCTGAAACTCTTTTGAACAAGCAAAGTAGTCGCTCTCATTCGATATTTTCTATTACTATTCACATCAAGGAAAATACTCCAGAGGGAGAAGAGATGATCAAATGCGGGAAACTAAATCTTGTTGACCTTGCTGGTTCTGAAAATATCTCACGTTCTGGTGCGCGAGAGGTATACTTATCTTATTATTATTGTCTCCAATGTCAGTGTCTTCAAGGGAGTCATGGAATTTAGTGGTAAATAATTTGACAACTGTTGTTGCAGGGACGAGCCAGAGAAGCTGGAGAGATCAACAAGAGTTTACTTACTCTTGGCCGTGTCATTAACGCGCTTGTTGAGCACTCTGGTCATATTCCTTACAGGTACAAGTGATCAGTTGAAACTTTGAAAGGAACTACTAGTTTATAATATTCTTGTTGCCATTAGAGGGTACTCAGGTATTGCCTTTTGAATTTTCAGAGATAGCAAGTTGACGAGGCTCCTGAGGGATTCATTGGGAGGAAAGACGAAAACGTGTGTTATCGCTACAATTTCACCTTCCATCCATTGTTTAGAAGAGACTCTAAGCACTTTGGATTATGCACATCGCGCCAAGAATATCAAGAACAAACCAGAGGTGAGTTTTAACAACGTTCTTCTGCATTATTATCTCTTGCACAAAACAAAAGCGCTAATAACTTCCTCTTGATTCCAGATCAACCAGAAGATGATGAAAACTGCTGTCATGAAAGATCTGTACTCTGAAATTGACCGACTGAAGCAAGGTATGAATATGATCATTTGATCTATTAGTTCATAGTATTCCTTTCATGGTATTGTAAGTTTTATTCGTTTCTGCTTTCATTGTTGCATCTGCTTAATAAATTTCCTATATTTTCTTAGAGGTATATGCTGCGAGAGAGAAAAACGGGATTTATATTCCAAAAGACCGCTATATTCAAGAAGAGGCTGAGAAAAAGGTTTTACTTTTCTCTGAACTGAGTGGTTCTTATCTATGCCTTCCTCTTTTTCAATCCTAAATGTGATTAGTAACACTATTCAGTTGTGTTTAAATCATAGGCAATGGCTGAAAAGATAGAAAGATTAGAACTTCAATCAGAATCCAAGGACAAGGTATGAACCCACATCATTTGATTCCATATACCATTAGTGCCTCACTTGATATCTCTGTAACAATTATGTTGGTCTTGCAGCGAGTAGTTGAACTTCAGGATCTATACAATTCTCAGCAGCTTTTAACTGCGGAGTTGAGTGAGAAACTTGAGAAAACTGAGGTATACGCCTGGGCCTGATTACTCTTCTAACTTCTCCCAAAGCCATTTTCTATATATGCTGATTGAAATGCATGAAAAGCTAACTGTATCTCTCTACAAAATATCAGAAAAAACTCGAGGAAACTGAGTGCTCATTGTTTGATCTTGAAGAAAAATACAGACAGGCGAATGCAACAATTAAAGAGAAGGAATTTGTAATATCTAATCTCCTCAAGTCAGGTACTTAATATTCCTTACTATTCTACTTATGACTTATGAGGAATATTTTAGCAGTTAGGGGTTTTTACAATTTTCTTGCGACTTTCAGAAAAATCACTTGTGGAGCGAGCCTTTCAGCTGCGGACAGAACTAGAAACGGCAGCATTAGATGTTTCCAACTTGTTTTCCAAAATAGGTAAAATATTCATGGACCAAAGTTTTCAATTTCTGTTGATAGATGTTCCCTGATTCCTATATGCTGTTGTTATGCAGAAAGAAAGGACGAAATTGAGGACGGGAACAGATTTCTCATCCAAAAGTTTCAGTCACAGCTCACACAACAGCTTGAGCTATTGCATAAGACTGTTGCTTCTTCTGTTACTCAACAAGAGGTTCAACTTAAACACATGGAGGAAGACATGGAGTCCTTTGTCTCGACAAAATCTGAGGTTAAACATCATAATTTGAACTAGGTTTCTTTGTTTCTTTCTCTATGGCCATTTTTGTTTTCACCGACCATTTTAGCCTCATTCTGCTTTTTTCTTGTAAAGGCTACTGAAGAACTCCGTGAGAGACTTTCAAAACTGAAGACAGTGTATGGTTCTGGCATCGAAGCTCTTGATAACATAGCTGTGAAGCTAGATGGAAATTCTCAATCGACATTTGGTAGCCTGAACTCAGAAGTATCGAAACACTCGCATGAACTTGAGAATGTAAGTCTAGTATTTGATCTATCCCACTAGACCCATTGTTATCTCTGTTCTGAGTCAATCTCCGTCCTTTGTTGTCTCTTGTAGGTTTTCAAGGGTTTTGCTTCCGAGGCTGACATGTTACTGCAAGATCTCCAAAGTAGCCTTAACAAACAGGAAGAGAAGCTTATTACATTTGCTCAGCAGCAACGAAAGGTTTAATAATCCTCGATGATCCTTTAAAATGTTAAAATATTGATATCAGACATGTTGGTTTTGAAACATTATTATTTGCAGGCGCACTCACGAGCTGTGGATACAGCAAGGTCAGTTTCAAAAGTAACAGTAGAATTCTTCAAGACTCTAGACACGCATGCCACCAAACTAACCGGGATTGTGGAAGAAGCCCAGACAGTTAACCACAAGAAATTGAGTGAATTTGAAAACAAGTTTGAGGTGATTCCGGTTCTTGCCTTGTTGACACATGTTCAGCTGCAAATGTCTTGCATAAGCTTTAATGCTATTTCCTCTGTCTTGTAGGAATGTGCTGCAAATGAAGAGAGACAATTGCTAGAGAAAGTAGCAGAACTTCTGGCAAATTCTAATGCTAGGAAGAAAAACCTTGTACGTATGCAATTATGCATGTTAGTTCTTAGGAAATGCATTTGATTAACGGCTTTGAGAAAACTCTTTAATCTTTAGGTCCAAATGGCTGTACACGATCTACGCGAGAGCACATCCACCAGAACAACCACCCTACAACATGAGATGTCAACGATGCAAGATTCAACATCTTCCATTAAAGCTGAGTGGAGCCTTCACATGGAGAAAACAGAATCTAGCCACCACGAGGACACTTCAGCGGTTGAGAGTGGGAAGAAAGCTATGCAAGAAGTTCTCTTAAACTGGTATAAATAAAATTCTCACAGTTTACAAAACTTCACAGCATATCTTATCTTAAGCGCCGAGCTTTTGTCATGCATTTGCTTGACTTTTTTGAAATGGATAATTGTAGCATGGAGAAGGCTGAGATGAGTGCACATCAATGGAGGAAAGCTCAAGAATCATTAGTTAGTCTAGAACGCAACAATTTGGCTTCTGTTGACTCCATCGTTAGGTTTGATCTCGGCATAAACAATTCTCTTTGTTTCACCATTTCTCATTTGTTTCAAGTCACTTATCACTTCAATCTCTCAACAGAGGTGGCATGGATGCCAACGAGAACCTACGCTCTCAATTCTCGTCTGCTGTATCATCCTCTCTTGATGTTTTTGATGCTGCAAATGGCAGCCTCCTTACTTCCATTGATCGTGAGTAGAGCTAACTAACTCCCTTAAATTGACAGATTCAAAAAGTTCTTCATCATTTTTTTGCTGAACGTTTACTTCTTTTTCAGATTCATTGCAACTCGATAATGATGCATGTACAAAGGTCAACTCCATGATCATTCCATGCTGTGAAGACTTGGTAGAGCTCAAGAGTGATCACAATCACAAGATCGTAGAGATCACAGAGAATGCTGGGAAATGTCTTCTTGATGAATATGTAGTAAGTTTTAAGATTTCAACTCGCACAAAAACAAACCAAGAAAACCGCACATTTCATATATTATAGTTGGTCTTAGAGTCTAGTTACAATACTGATGTGTTTATGGATGCAATAGGTGGATGAACCATCATGCTCAACGCCAAGGAAAAGACCAATCGACATACCGAGCATTGAGTCCATCGAGGAACTTAGAACTCCAGCATCAGACGAGTTACTGAGAGTATTTCGAGATGAGAAATTGTTGAAGCAAGCTAATGGGGATGCAAAGCAGCAGCAGCAGCAACACCTTATCCGTGCTCCTTCTCTTTACGAGGCAGCTGTGTCGGATTCAAGATTCCCCCTCTCTGCTGTGAACTGAAACATCAAGAGGCTTGGTGCTACAAAACCGAAGGACAGGTTAAGTGTTACACTGTACAGAGAGAGTATTGTTGCATACACGTAAAAACTCTTTTATTCATGGAGTTTTGGTTTGGAGAATTAAAAACATCAGCTTTTATCTAATATTCTTTATTGTTTATTTATTTGTACTAGAGAAAATTTGGAAATGACATACAATCGTTTGTACAATTATACCATTAATATCGAGCTTAGTTATCTGAATTATTCTTTTCTTTATAGTTGTTGTGACTAATGGGGAAGTAAATTCTTGTTGGTGCGAGGTATGTGAACGTGATTTAGGAGATACCAACAGACAAATGTTCCATTGGTGTGATGAGTGTTGCACCACTATTCATACTGAATGTTTATTGGGTGAACACCCATACATGAAGCCTGATCAAAATTTCAAATTAAATGGGATATTGGAGGTTGAAATTTTTCACAAAAGTAATAATTATCGACCATTATGCGATTATTGCAAGAATCTTTGTCATGGTAAAATTTATAAGACATACGAGGGAAAACGACATATGCCATGTAGAACTACAAAACGACGTCGTTTTGTTTTTCTGATAAAGAAAAAATTAAAAAAAAAGTTACAAAGTTAAGATTTGAACCCGTGACCTTAGTTAGATTCAGCACAATCAAACTGAAAACCAACTGATCCACTTTAACATATGTTGTGTTTGTAAACAAGAAAATCTTTATACAAATATAGGTTTTTGACAGGTTTCGTAAAATTTAAGTCGAAGAAGGTTAGAGGGAGATTGGAGAAGTTTTCTGAGTCATTGGACATGTCTGCAGCAGGGGAGATACGAAAGGTCTTGATCACGTATAATTTTGGTTGAAAGAAACGTAACATGATAAAATCTAAAGTTAAAAAAAAAATATATATATATATATATATATATATATATATATAAATATGGGCTCGATAACAATTTAATTTACGAGATCCAAAACCAAATGCGAGTGTGACACGAATACACGAATATAATCTTGTATATATAAGTCAATACGATTGTGTAAGTTTAAGTCAATATGACTGTGTACACATATGTTTTAGGGTTTGTGTACGTTTAAGTTAATATCGTGTCCGTAAACGGTTTTATCGTTTGATTTTTAGGGGTTGTGTTCATTGAAGTACCAATATGATCATGCACGTATGCAATATAGGGTTTATTTATGGGTTATGTACGTTTAAGTATGATCATGTATGTCTACGATTTAGGATTTAACTTTTAGGTTCTGTGTATGTTTGACCATTTTTTAAAAATACTTGTTGGTGAGAGTTATACTTATATTGTACATAGTTTTTTGGGTTCATGTGATCATTCGAAAACGAGGTAATTAACAATAAAAGATTTTTCGAGAATGAAAACAATATCGAAGAGCAAGAGATTTCCAGGAAGATGACATTGGTGGATTTGTGGTGATTTTAATCTTCCTATTGATGACAACAGTACGTTCTTATGGTGTGGATCGACACCCTTAACCAGAAACTGGTTCATGTGCGTTACATCGTGCGTTACATCTAGGAAGATGATATTGGTAGGTTCGTTGTGCATTTAACCTTCCTATAAACTCTGGTTGCATCATACAAGATATATATTATACAACATATATATATATATATACAAGTAATATAAAACGATAATATACTTACCACCTTTATTTTGCAATTCTTGGTAAAAATGTGTACATTAAAGTCAATATAATCGTGTACGTATATGATGTATAGTTTATTTTTAGTTGTTGTATGTACGTTTAAGTCAATATAGTCATATACGTACATAATAATTTTTTGTGTACGTCCATAATGAAGGTATAATTGTATTTTTACAGTCATCTTCAACCTAAGTTCTCTCTTCTGCAACCCTATTTTTGCAGTCGTCATTTTCAGTTTTTCATAATTCTTTGTTTTCTTTACTTTTTAATGTTTTTTACATAAAAATCATGTAAATCTAGCATATATTAACATATTTTAAATTTGATAAGCTTATAATTCTGTGTTTTTTGTTACTTATTAGGATGTTTAAATCAGTTACATAGGTCTAAAGATGAATGAACTTTAACACTCCGACTAGAATTCTATTCGCTCATGAACAAGTTCTGGTTTCCACTTCTCTCCATGAAGAAGACAATTGGTTTCTCACCACAAAATGTCTGGACTTTGTCTTTGTTTTTTCTCCCCAATTATTTGTTTTCATTTGTTTATATATTATTAAAAGGAATCAGCTAAAATAAAGTGACATTACATTTGGAATAGAAAGCAAACTAACATAGTTTGGTTATATGGATATTATTGTCTAGAAATAACCTTATGCATATTCTATGAAAAGTGTAAATGACTTTGTCAAACCATGGAAGAAAAAGTTTTTTTGGTGTGTTATATGAAAATTTCTTTAAATTCAATGTGTTTCATTCATTTGTGAAATTTGTAAAACCAATTGATTGTCACAATATGACATATCGTATGATTCTCATCATCCTATTTAAGTTAAGAGACAATATCTATCATAGAGCAATATGATTCCGTTCCAAATAGAAAATGCGAAAATTTTCTCGGTTTAGTCTTCTATTTGAGAGAAAATACGGCCTAGTTAAAGCATATACAACCACAATGCAAATATTTCTCAAACTTTGTCATTTGTTGAATAATTGAATATCATTTAAAACATTTTTGCACTATCACATTTGGAAAAATATGCAAATTCCAAATACATTTTACAACAACAAAACACACACACACACACACACACACCACAAAAAAAGAAATAAAAATAAGGATGAGTCTGTGACAGACAGTGGTACAATCACACAAACATGATTTTGAAATTGTGAGAATCTTTTTTGGCATATCTTCTTTGTAAGTAAGTGGTCAAAGTTTTAGTCCTTGATGGAGCAAATCAATGAGAGCATCCATTTCGTGTTTCTTGAGGGAGAAGCCAATTTCTGCACCACCATTCCCATCTCTACTCTCGGCCAAAGAAATCGCTTCGCCTCGATCAATCGACACAACCATCACTTCCTCCGGTCTTCCCCACCCAAAATCCAACCCGTATACTCCAAACCGGGTCGAATCCGTAGCAGATATAACCTGTGTTCCTTGTGGAATACTTCTAAAAAACTCAACAAAATCAGGAATCTTCCACACCACACTCTCGTCCAATTCCTCAACCAACTCGCTCACTAACCTCGTAGAAGCCAAAAACCCTTCTTCACCCATAAACGTACCTGCGGTTAATGGAATTCTACTATTAAGGATGACGCAGTTACCGAAATAACTCGATGGAATCGGCGGGATGACTACGTTTCGACAATCCGCACCAAACACAAACCCGACAGGTCTATTCGGATCTCCACCTCGAGCTCTTATTAAGCATGTTAAAGCATATGAATATATAATCACAAACGTAGACAAACGAAGCTTCTTTGACAAGGAAGAGGAGGAGGAGGAAGACTCTCTCTTGAGCCTCTCCCGAAGCGTTTGGATATCTTCGGGAGTGAGCTCAAGAGTGTACCGGACTGCCTCAGGGCTAATCACGGGCGACGGACGAAGCTTTAAACTCTTGGGGTTTACTGGTTCTTTACCGCCCGTGAACGTTTTGACTAAAGTCTGCCATGAGTTCAAAACTTTTATATCGCCATTTGGTGGACTTCTTATGACCGTGCGATCGTAAAACGGAAGTAGATCCTGAGGTAGAGATGAGTCTTGATGTTTACATATGTGCGCCCAAGATTTAAGAAAACTGGTTGTTGTTTTCCCATCTGAAACGGCATGGTGTGCGGTTACGCCGATGCAAAACCCTTGGTTTGGAAACAGCGTGACTTGAAACGACATGACCGAGGCTGAGTCGTCGGAGTTTTGTAACTCAGGGACTAACGGGTGTAACTCGGTGGAGGAGAATGGTTCTTTCCCGGTTAAGTGGGAGAACTCCGCTTTTAACTCGGCGACGGTGAATGAAACGGCATCGTTTGGTGAGTAGACGATGTTGGGTTTGGGATCAAGTGGTTTCCAGACGAGTTGGCCGGCGAGTGGGAGATAGTGAGAGAGGGATGAAGAGAGAGAGGTTTTGAGGTTTGGGACGATGACTGAGTCGAAATGAGAGCGGTTTGCTTCGGTGAGTCGAAAGAAGATGACTCGTTCGACTGGAGGTATTTTGAAACAGAGAAGGTCAAAGAAAGTGAGTGGGAGAGTGAGTGACTCAGAGGAGTCGGAGCTTGAAGGAGTGACTCGCTCCACATGTATAATATTCAGTGATGAAACCATTTTCTTTGGTGTTGTTTTGATGGAGAGATAGCCATAGTATAAAAACTGATAAAAAGGATAACGCAAAACAGAGCCACTCATTATATATGCACATTTTGAAAAATGAAAATGATTGAAGCATCATGAATCCAAAGCGAGGGTCAATGGTTTTATAAGGTTCAGCCATCCATGCTTTCTTGATATAATAAAGGTTCCAATACAGTTTTATATAGTTTTAGATGAATGTCGTCAATCATCGTAGTGAAAAATTTCTGATTTTTGGTCGACCTTTGTTATATATATATATAACAGCATTTCTTTTTTCTTTTGTATTTCAAAGTTAACTTAATGAAACAATCTTTTTTAATATATGCCTATAATATATCAAATATTGACGTTTAATCTAAATACCACCACTAACTAACTTTTTCTTTTTCTTTCTGTATAAGAATAGAAAACATGGATGACATGAGAACATTAGGAAACCTCTTTCAACCTGTTTGTTGTGAGAGAGAGAGAGAGAGAGAGAGAGCTCTGTGATTGTGATTTCTCACTCTTTTCACATCTATTGGGACCAAACAGTTACGTCTTTTATACAAATCCATAAGCTTCTCTTTCTGTTAAACAACTAACCATACTATGGCCTTTTCACCTGAAAATACAAATGGCATATCAGAAGGATAACATCACACAACAGGAATGGACTTACGAGTCAGGACTAATGAACCTATTAATTTTTTTTGTTTTACAATATGGCTGATCTGATCAATTGAATCTGAATATGAAAGAGAGTGTTTGAAACGCACCTGGTATCACCAATCATGTTTCGTCATCGAAATCATCATTCGCTGAGTTCTCTTGGCAGATAAATGTGTTATCCTCTACCGGATTCGAAACAACAACAGCAGCAGGATCAGGCTCCCACATTGTTGGCTCATTACCCTGAGTGTTGTTCTCACCATCTTGCTCCTCTGCAGCTTGTTCAGTCTCATTACACAGTTGGTCTGCTGCACTTTGATCCTCGTCCAAACCCGTGGGCTCAACAATCTTAGGCTCTGTACCCATTTCAACTTCGGTTTGTTCTTCACTATTGAAAGCTACAGTGGCAGCTTCTTGTTCCTCTGTTTGGTCCGCAGCTTCCTTCTTCGGTCTCTTCCATTTCTTTGTGGATGAAGTACCATCATCCTCGAAATCTTCTTCTTCTCTGTCTCTGTGTAGATACACCCACAACTTCCTCTCTGAATCGAATTGGACACAAGGGTCTCGCTCATAGTGCAAACGATCCAAGGCCCCACTCACGACTTGATTCACTTGTGAATCCGATACATCCTCCACGATATACTGCGAGTCTCTTATTAAGGTACACACATCAGCTCTTGTCCCAATACTACTAGGCAATCTGGCGGCTGCATCTCTCACCAGACACAGAATTGTGACATGTGGTGGTCTTTCGCGTTTCAACATGAAATGATCTCGAGCTTTCGAGGTTGGCTTCCCTCCACCTCTTCTCAGAGGAGCAACCATCGACTTTCTACCATCAGCAGCTGTGTACACAAAGGCTCTGTCCGGAATTGAGTACCTCAGAAATTCCTCTTTACGGAAATAAGCTCTTGCTTCTTCGGAACTCTGAGTGATTGTGCTAAGGCTCTTTTGGGCTCTTAGATCTTTGAACCTTTCTTTCTCGTCAAGGTTACACTGCATGAGTGACAACGGTGGTTCAGGAAGACTTCCTATTTGCTGCAGAGTTTCTTGGCCATTTTTCAGCCAATTTGCGAATGAATCAACCAACTTGACAAGCATCTTGTGCGGAAGACTCCAGGCTTCAGGCGATGTTACCTCTTCAACAGCCTCTTGTTCAGACGGAAGGAGAACGGGGCCAATCCAAGACCAGCATTTTGTGGACTTCTCATATGTTACAAGTGGCTTCCAACCCTTTGCCCCTAAAGGCGAAGTTTTCGAGGAGAAGATTTTCAGAACCCCTCTAATCAAATCCTGAAGTGGTTCTTGCGTTTCAAGGATACAGGGATCTCCCGGGTTTGACTTCACACAGCTAACAATCTCCTGGATAGTGAGGGATGGCAAGTTTCCATTTCCTTGCTGTGGCGACTTGTTATCCTCTGTCTCCTTGGGCACGGGAGCACCATTATTTCCTCCAGTTTCATGTTCTGCGTTCTCCACTGCCATAGGTTTGCTAATATCTAATGAATCTTCAGGACGCAAACTTGTCATTGCCATACGCACTGCCGATAGAAGATGTACAATAGAGAAAGAGAAGCCAGTGTGAACTGTTGGTGTGATCAACACAAATGGTTTCTTCTGCGGCTTGGTTTCCACCTCTACTTCAATTACTCCCATCCCGGCTTTTGGTATGTCACCGATTTCCAAATCACCAGTATCAACCTCCATTTTCTTCTTTCCCTTTCTCTTTGAGACAATTACATCATCAACCGGAATGTCGGAATATAGCTGCAGATCACCATTCTCCTCCCTCCTCTCCATGTCCATCAGAGACTCTCTGGTCTTCCTCTTTTTCGACACGGCACTGCAAGAAACCAACAACCTGGCATCTAAGTGTTCATCACCACTGTTACCGTCACCCTCAGAAACCTCATATTTCCTACTAAGTAGACCTAGAGCACTATCATCAACCAATGTTCTCATCTCAAGTGATTCGTCATCTTCATCAAAGCCTCTTTTTCTCCCAGACAAATTTGGTTTTGCAGATGGTCTCTGAAACAGTTGTCTATCAATCATTTGCTCTCTTGTCTGACTATTCTTGTTTGCACTGAAAAACTCCTTCCTGTTGTTTCTGTCCTTCAACTCACTCAAGCTAGTGACCGGGCCCTCTTCAAAATCTCGAGAGGAAAAGTGATTTAAGGGACTCCTGTCACGCATCTTACCCTTCTGTTTTGCCTTGAAGGAGTGCTTCTCTGTCCCTGGCACATAGATGTGTTCTCCAGGTGCACCTAAGTATTTCAAGTAAGCACCCCGTTCATCAAGCAATTGATTATCCTGCATATCATTCTTTCTGGATTTGCTCTTTTTGTTATCTTGCCTGGATTTGAGTATTGGAAAATGAGAATTATTCAGCCTATCTACAGAGACGGATGATTTTTTCCGCATAAAGCGATTTCTCTCCTCATCATCATAACCCAGGGATGAATCTGACTCTGTATCATCATTTTCCATGAACGTTCTGCTATCCCTGAATGCCACAATACCAGACCTCGGATTTGGTACCACATTCACCCTTATCTTTTCCTGCACTTGGTTCTCACCAAAATCAGAATTTAAGAATCTCTCGTTCATTTGTTGCATAGAAGCTCTATAAGATCTCAAACTAGTATCAGGTGAGCCCCTCTCAAACTTCAATTTTTTGCTTCTACTATTCAAGTCATCAGATATATATCTGGGATCAGAAAAGCCATCTCCATAATTCTTCCCATGCCGATATAAATCACCACGAAGGTCCGCTAGACTACCTTTCACAGGCTTCATCTGGTCAGCAAATGCACGAGGCTGACCATTATTTGCATATTTACTCGATTTTGCGTAGTTGCTGTGGGGATGCCTTGATGAATATGGTGGTTGACCCATGAAATGTTCAGAAATTGGTTCACCGTCTCTTGAAAATCTGTGTTTCTTTCCAGGCCTTGAGTATCCAGATTTCCCTCGGCGAGAACCCATTCCAAAGAGTGGATCCTGATCATCATCGTCAATATTATCTTCTGATCCAAGAACCAAACCTGAACCATACTTGTGTCTAGCAAGAAGAGAAGAGGGGTTGTACGCAGAATTCATACTTAAACCATTATAACCTGGAGCATATGGCCCAACAGATGATTTAGCAAACGGAAACTTCAGTTTTGACTTTGGTTTTCCATATCTGTCCTGTTCTACAGCCGTCAGCTGCCGCCGGCTAGGAAATTCCAAACCTGAATCAACACCATAACCAGAATGACGGGGCAATTTCTTTTGAGTAGCCTTCCTATCTTTTTCCTTTCTGCTCCAAGGCCCATCAAAAGGCTCTTCTTTCTCTGATGAATCCTCCTTAACATCATCCTTTTTCTCACGCATCAGAGTCTTTTGGCTCTTTACAATATTCAGGACACGGAGCTTCTCGTCAATACTGTACCCTTTACAACTTATCCAAGCATCCCTTGTCTGACAAAGATTCACCACCATGTCATTATGATACTTCCTCAAAGTATGATAATGTTTGCTTCGTAGAAACAAACTACGGCCCTCGAGATAAAGCGCATTCCTCGGCTCACACTGCCCACCCTTCAACATATCAAACAGTTTCTTAACAGGACTGCCAAAGTGGAAATTACGACCCTCGAAAAGCTCTTTCAAAGTACGCATAAACGTGAGCTGATCAATATCAGGGAGATAACTGGAGAGACTAAACCTCTCTTCGTCAGTGAGACACTCATTCCAAACATCAACAGAGAGTATACCTTCCAAAGAAGAGAGATCATACAACTCAAAAGGGATACTACAAGTAACGTTCCCAACTTGACAAAACTCAGCACCAGTTTCTGCTAATTCAAGCAAATCAAAATCATCAGAGCCTGCTCCTGAATCTTCTTCATCAAAATCATCATCTTCATCCTCCGAATCAACATTGTTGTTGTTATTATTAGCCACTGAGTTTTTACGTAGTTGTTCTTCGTAACTTGATATAGATTCACCACTACCACCATGAGAGTACTCTAGATCAAACCTCGAAAGCTTGACGTTACTCTTCTCGATCGCCATACCCTCATATAAAAAAAAACCCCCCAAATCCCCACTCAACCTTCAAATCAAGAGTATGATTCTCTTAACCCTAAACACAAACCCAGAACACACACACAAACAAAAAAAACACTTAGGAATCGAACAAGAAAAACAAAAACTTTACAGTACCAATTCAATCAAAACTTAAAATTTCGATGAATTACGATCAAAATACCTCAAATTGTCTCCGGAATTGAACAAAATTGGAGCTTGAAGGTCTCTGCTTCAGCAAAATTGAGACAAGTTCTCGAGGAGAGGAGAAAAAGAAAAAACGAAAAGGGGGAGATGAATCTGGAGGAAACCCTAGAAGCGAAACCGTATAAATAACGCGATAAACTAAAGGAAGGAGGAGAAGACGGTGACGGAGAGAGAGAGGGTTGAAGAAGACGAAGCTGACGTGGAAGGAAACAGAGCCGTCAGATTAGTGAGGGTTATGTGAAAAGACGAAAAAGGGTAAAGCCACAGACACTTAGGGCATACTAGGACGAAGAAGACGGTGAAATTGCAACAAACACCAAAAAAAAGGAAAAAAAAAAAAAAAGTAGTTGGGGAAAGAGAGTGGAAGAGTGTAACGTGGGGTATAAAATTATTTCAAAAATTCTGTGTCAGCGGCTTAAGAAGGTTTTACCTGGTCTTATTTCTGAGACCCAATCGGCTTTTGTTCCTGGTCGGTTGATATCGGATAATATCCTTATTGCTCAAGAAATGTTTCAAGCCTTACGCACCAATCCGTCTTGTAAAGGAAAGTTTATGGCAATAAAAACGGACATGAGTAAGTCATACGATAGGGTTGAGTGGGACTTTGTGGCGGCTTTATTACACAAAATGGGGTTTGCAGAGATGTGGGTGTCATGGATAATGTTTTGTGTCACTTCGGTTGAGTATAGGGTTCTTCTTAATGGCCAGCCAAATGGCTTGATTATTCCACATAGGGGGCCTCGGCAGGGTGACCCTTTATCTCCTTATTTGTTCATTTTATGTACAGAAGTTTTAATTGCAAATATTCGGAAGGCAGAAAGGGACAAGCTCATTACAGGGATAAAGGTGGCAAATAAATGCCCACCTATTACACATTTGTTGTTTGCAGGTGATAGTCTGTTTTTTTGTAAGGCAAATAGAGAGCAATGCCGGGTTATTTTGGATATCCTAAAACAATATGAATCTGCTTCGGGCCAACAAATAAATTTTTCAAAGTCATCGGTCCAGTTTGGCCACAAAATTGATGACACTTTAAAATCGGAATTGCATGATGTCCTTGGGATCACAACTTTGGGAGGAATGGGTTCCTATCTAGGTTTACCAGAAAGTTTGGGTGGGGCAAAAACCAAAGTCTTTTCTTTTGTTCGCGAACGGCTTCAGGGTCGAACGAATGGTTGGACGGCAAATTTGTTTTCAAAAGGTGGGAAAGAAGTAATGATTAAATCGGTTGCTATTGCGGTGCCAACTTTTGTGATGTCTTATTTTCGGTTGCCAAAAACAATAACATCAAAACTTACTAGTGCAGTGGCAAATTTTTGGTGGAGCACTAATGGTCAAACAGGGGGCATGCATTGGCTTGCCTGGGAAAAATTATGTGTTAGCAAACAGCTGGGTGGACTCGGTTTTCGAAATGTGGATGATTTTAATTCGGCCCTTTTGGCCAAGCAGCTATGGCGGCTTATTGATGCTCCGGACTCACTGTTTGCCAGGGTCTTCAAAAGTCGGTATTATAGGAATACACATCCGTTGGATCCAATTAGGTCTTACTCCCCATCCTACGGGTGGAGGAGTATCTGTTCCGCTCGCTCTCTGGTTAATAAAGGACTCATTAAACGGGTTGGCTCCGGGGACACCATTTCCATATGGTCTGATCCTTGGGTGCCAGCTCAATTCCCGAGACCAGCTTTAAGTAAGGGCCTGGTAAAGGACCTTTCTCTTCAAATGAATCAATTAATTGATTGTCGGACAAATACTTGGTGTATGGACATGCTCCAGGAGCATTTTGATCCATCCGATGTGGCTTTGATCCAGGCTATCCCATTAGGAGGAAACCAGAGGGATGACCCTTATGGTTGGCATTTCACGAAAACAGGACGGTACACTGTTAAATCGGGTTATCACACTGCACGGCTTGATGTAAATCGGACTTTTCTGGCTCGTGGCTCTGGTCCGGAGATTACACCTCTCCTTGCTGGTGTTTGGAGAGCTCACTATCCTCCTAAAATTCAACACTTTATGTGGCAGGTTTTATCTGGTTGTATTTCAGTTTCGGCAAACTTGGGACGACGTGGTATTGCTTGTGATATAGGGTGTGTACGCTGTGGAGCTGATGAGGAAACAGTTAATCATGCCATCTTTACTTGTCCTCCTGCCCGTCAGGTTTGGGCTTTAGCCCATGTGCCGGTGGGCCCGATTTCCTTTCCAACGGATTCGGTGTATGCGAATGTGGATCACTTCTTAGGGCAGCAGAATCCTGGGGCTCATGTTGCGGCTTTTCCTTGGCTAATGTGGTATATTTGGAAAGCACGGAATGCACGTGTTTTTGAAAATATTGTGGAGCAACCGGAGGATATTGTTAGGGTTGCAGAAGGTGAAGCTACAGGGTGGCAGCAGGCTCAGGCAGAGGAGGATTTAGATATCTATCACCCTATCCCTGTAGGTCTATCTGTAAGGGCGGATACTACTTCCCTTCCAACAGTTTTTTCGGGTCACCGCTGTTTCATAGATGGTTCATGGAAAGCAGAAGACCAATTTGCAGGTGCCGGCTGGTGTTGTACCTCGCTCCAAGCTGTGTCTCCGTTGATGGGCGCTAGGACCTTCCGACAAAGTCTATCTCCTTTACATGCTGAAGCTGAAGCTTTCCTTTGGGCGATGCGCTGCATGATCGGTCATGATTTCAGAGACGTGGCTTTCTATACAGACTGCTCAGATTTGGTGAAGATGGTGTCTTCTCCTTCCGACTGGCCAGCATTCTCGACGTATCTGGACGACATCAAGATTGATAGGGAAGAATTTACATCTTTTTCTTTATCTTTTATTTCAAGAAAAGCTAATATTAGTGCAGATTCTTTGGCACGCCAAGCGCGTACCTCCCTGTATCATGTTTTGTTTGTAAACAATTTTCCCCCTAATTGGTTCGTTTGAGCTGATTCTTTTGTTGACAAAAAAAAAAAAAAAAGAGAGTGGAAGAGACGGACCGAGTTTGTAAAACGAGTCGACTCAGAGCGAGTCGACACGAGAAGAAAGACGATCCAGCCTTGTGATATTTTTTATCAACTTTATTTTCCCATTCTTTACGGCGTCGTTTAGACTTTGGACTTTGGACTTTACTTCTGTTTTGTTTTTTTTTCGGTCAACGAAAAAGTGATAATAAACTAACATTTGACAAATGTTATTAACTTATTAATATATATGGTGTTAAGTTTTTTTTTTTTTTTTCAGATATATGGTGTTTAGTTTCCAAATGTTACTGATTACCATTATGACATGTGTCAAAAATTTGAGAAAATTTATTAAAAGTACTCTTTTTGAAATACCTTTTTTAAAAATACTCATTTTTTTATAATTTTTATTTTTGCTCTCCTTTAATTTTTAAACACCATTTTACTCTTAGATGAAAAATATTTTATTCAATAAAAAAAAAAAAAAAAATTTCCGCCAAAAAAATTTCCGACATATTTTCCCACCAAAAAAATTTCGGAAAAATTTCCCGCCAAAAAAAAATTTTGTCAATAAAATTTTTATCAAAATTTTCGACAAAAAAAAAATTCCCGCCAAAAATTTTCCCGCCAAAAAAAATTTACAAGGTGTTTAAAAGATTTTATAAGGTAGAAACCTCATAAAAATCTTATAACACTTTGTAAACGCTTTTACAAGATTTTGATAAGAGATTTAAAAAATTTTAAAAGGTTTTTATTAAAAGTTTTAAAAGGTTTTTTAAACACTTTTTAAACGCTTTTACAAGGTTTTTATAAGGTTTTTCAAAGGTTTTCAAAATGTTTTTAAAAAGGTTTTTAAACACCTTGTAAACGTTTTTACAAGATTTTTATTAGGTTTTTAAAAGGTTTTTAAACACCTTGTAAACAAATTTACAAGGTTTTTAAAAGGTTTTAAACACCTTGTAAAATAATTTTTGACGGGAAAAATTTTCGATTTTGGCGGGAAATTTTTTTGATTTTGGTGACGGTACAATCTTGTTGTCATTCAAAAAGGGTAATTTGGTTATTTTGTACATAAAAATGGATAATTTTAAAAATAATCAACATGAAGGGGTATTTTAAAAAAGGGATATGGATAAGGGGTATTTTTGAAAATGCTCCAAAATTTTATTTATCCGAAATTTTGTCAAGTGTCATGAATTGATTTAAACTATAATATCATTTTTCAATTAATAGTATGTTATGACTTAAACTAGGTTTCCATATTGTTATAATTTTCTATTTTATTTTTTAATTTATTATATTTATTTCAATTTATTTATTTTAATTTCTGTTTTCAGTTTTAGATAGGCTACTTAATTTTATAACTATTTTATTTGAAATATTTCCAAATGACTCAAAATTTATAAATAGAAGATGTTATATTCAAATTTAAAGTGCATGTAAAAAATCAAAGCATTGAATATTTGGTAATAGAGAAGTTAGAAACAAATAAATAAACTAAATTTGGAAGTTCTATATATTAAAATAAAATGTGTGTTTTGGTGAGTGGTTTATAAGGGATGAGGATAAAGTTAATATGTGTTTGACAAATGTGATAGTAAATTTTTTTTTTCAATAAAAGAGAAAAGTTAACAGATGAGAAAAATTGCGGGCTTGCCACATCAGCAAAAATCTCTCTTTTAATATCCCCTATATATTAATAGAGAAGCATTTTGTTGAAAATGCTGATGTGTCATCGCCATAACGATTTGGAGATTTAATTACAATTAAGCATCTCAAGATAAACATATTTACAAAAATAGTCTTTTGATTTATTAAATGTGCCATTAAAATATATAAGGAAATCTTTATTTCATTATTATTTACATAAATGTGTCATTAGAATGTATAAAGTAATGTTTCTTTCTATTAGTTTTTTAAAATGAAAGACTTCATCAACTATTAAAAAATATATATAATTAATAATTTAATTATCATTTTCATAAAATATTTAATGATTTAAAGTAAATTACATTTCATAAACTATTAAAAACTTATTCATCTATTTAACTTTTTGAAAATACAAAACTTATTCTCCGATTTTAAAAAATTTGATGATTATTCAAGTACTCCCTCTGTTTCACAATAAGTGTCATTTTGACACATTTCACACAAATTAAAAAAATTTTAAAATATACATATATGCCCTTATTTAATAAATGTTTAATGGGTTAATTTAGTCATAGATTAAGGTAAAACTAGAAAATCTAATGAAAAAGATGCATTAAAAATATAAAATAGTGCATTGGAAATGTAAAATGACACTCATTGAAATGACATGACCCGTTTTTTTTAAAATAATAAATAATAATAATATAAATAAATATGACTAGTGGTCTCATACCCACTAGCCACCTAACCACAATCACAAACAACAGGGGAATAACAATACCAATTAAATAACCAATAATAATCCATAATAGAATAACCAATATCCAATCCTAACCATTTCAATGTCAAACAACAAGAAACACCAAACCGGCAATCCTAGCAATGTTTCTAATGACTCAACTCTAGCAACCTAGCAATGCCAGACAACATCCAATCGAGTCCCTAGAACATCTTCCTCTTCATTGCCTTGATTCCATGATCACACTTTTCCTTTACCTGCACCACAAACACAAATTGAGATGCATGAGTATTTGATAAATACTCAGTGAAGCAATCCTCCTATCTACTGGGCTATACACACAAATAATAAGATCTCTCATGCCACAAACAACAACAATAAAACAAACCAGGAACATGAACAAGTGACCCGACACAATCCGGTTACTGTCAGAATGGTGTCGACATACACTGGACATCTGGTGTCGACCAACACCACTTGGGTGTCGACCGACACCTGCTCGACACCCCGAGCCGTCCTCGCGTTAGTGTCGACCGACATCACATTGGTGTCGACCGTCACCACTGTCGAGCAGTGATTTCCTTCGAACAGAACCTCCAAATCTCGCCTCCAAACTTCTCCTCTTCGTCCCACACAATCCCAGGAACGAATCCAAGCCTCAGGAGCTACGAAAAACTCACAAACAACCAAATACAAACAACCAAACAACACACAATATCACAGAAACAGAGATATTAGCTTAGATAAGCCATGGTTATGCACTCACCTTAGCCAACAAAGAGATCTAAGCCCAAAGGACGAAGCTACCACCATAGAAACCTTCCCACCATATTCCTAGCCTTGGATCTTCACTCTCACAGCAAGATCTCTCCAAAAATGCCTTCCAATCTCACAAACTCTCACAAGAATTCTTAAAAACTGTTTTCTCCTCTTTCTCTCTAAAAAACAAGAGAACGGCGACAAACACAACTTGCCAAAACCCTCTTCTGCGACAAAACACCTAAATAGTTCGGTTCAATGGTTTCCCTAAACCAAACCGGTTCAAATCGATAATTAAATCGATCTGATCGAACCAGAATAAGTGGTGTCGACCGATACCACATGAGTGTCGATCGACACCCACCCCCAAAACGCAGAGTTTTGGTTCGCGGGCTACACTCATTGTGAAACAAAAATAAAATTCTAAAATGACACTCTTTATGAAACAAAGGGTATATATATTAAAAATTAGTTATTACAATAATCTTAAAAATAAATAACATTATCACCATTATCACAATAATTAACATTATATTCCATATTTCACGGGTGAAACAAAATTTTACACAAAATAAATTTGAATAAAATAATAGAAAATTATGTGTATAATTATTATTATGACACCTTAAATTCCAAATAATAATTTTACTTGTAATAATTTTATTTGAGTCGATTTATCCCACATATAGTGCGAGTTATTACCTAATTTAGAGTATTTGTGAGATCAATATATATCTTTTCCATTTTTGTCATATTTCTTGTTTAGTTGTAGTACTTTTAGAATGGTTATTTTAATTTCTATTTTCTTTTTTGAATAGCCTAGCTAATATTCATATATTATCATGCATATATATATTAATTATTTATTTCAAATTAAATAAAAAATTGGTAGTTTAGAAATATTTTTGAAAATGTGTTTGTTTTTCAAATTATAAAAAATTGAGAACAGTAGACAGCTTATGAATTAACTAATTTTGTAATAATTGAACAAATTGTGTTTGTTTTACTTAGATACAATATGTGCCAGTACAAATATGTTTGCTATAATATATTTTAAAGGCAAAAAAATAAAAATATATGTAAAAATTGTGTTTGTGTTAAAGGAAATTAAAAATTATAAATACAAATATAAATTGTGTTTGTTTCACGATCATATACAATATGTGAAAATACATATACTAATTGTATTGGGACATTCTCAAAAATACATTTGTTCCATGTCCCTTTTAAAAAGTATTCTTCCATGGTGACCATTTTCAAAATTACCAATTTTTATGTACAAAATGACCAAATTATCCTTTTTTGAGTGACAAAAAAATGTCCAAACTCTCTGCATATGAGTTGCCACATCATCATTCCAACATCTGCCACATGTTCATAATTAATGTTAACTTTGAAACATATAGCCTCTTTTCGTCTTCCGTTCGAGAGGTTAATGATTCATTCATCATTGTCCATATTTAATTGTAAAATCATCATTAACTAAAGTTGAACTTTTTCATTTTATATAGAGATGTTGTGATAAAGGGGAAGGGTCACACAAGATTGTTGCAGACATTAAAAAAATTCAAATAAAATCAACATCGTTCAGTAAGCTAATTGTGTGGCAAATTGCTTTGTTTAAGAGTTTTGTTTTATTAAAAGCTTTTGTCTCTGTAAGATCTAACAAAGCTTCTTTTTTTTTCTAGCAAAACAAGGTTATAGAGGAATCTTATAATGTGCCTTTTGTGTGAGTGATATTATTGAAAAGGTTGCTAGCTAGAAAAATACTTCATTAGAAAAAGTAGTTGTTCATAAATTAATTTCAATTGCATTAGTGGATAATAAGAAAGAAGAAATTATAATGATCAAATCATCAAAACATGACATTTAAAATGATAAAAATAACAAAAATAAAAGAAAAGAAAATCTGTAGCGCGGATAATCACCTAGTTTAATGGTAAAAGATGGTGTGAGAGACCACAATTAGAGGTGGTCTCACTGCCGTGCCTAGGTTCTTTGGGGTTTGGACAAAAAAATAAACGTTGTCTACCAAATTTAGTTGAATAATTATTTGTTTTTAAAACATATATAACCAGAAGTTGTCAAAAAAAACATTACTAGAAGAGAAAAAGTGAACTACAAGACAAAGTCAAGGGTTTAAATCTATATAGTGAAATGAACTATGCTAACATAGGTCAAACTGTAAGCAAAATCCATATATGAGATAACTTAAACCTACTGAACCAACAAGATATTTTTAAATGTAGCCTAAAAATCAAATCTATAAATTGTGGCTGTGGGCAAGCGCCCTTTATTTCATGGCTGATTCATTAATCACACAAATTTGTTTATTGTATTTTTACTACTTTAGTTAATGATGGCCATTCATTAATTTGTTTCATCTTCCATTCTTTAACGGGGTTTTTTTGTGTGTGTAAATTTACCTCAAAGTTTACCTTAAGAACTTCCTATTTTTAGTAACTCTTCATGTGTCCCTCTTCCCAAGTAAATAGACTATCCACAATGTTACAAATGACACACACAATAAGGAGGCTATTCTTAGTCTCTTCTCGTAGAATTATCGATACCGAAAACTTCGCAGAAGAAAAATATCAAAAACTCACACGAATTAAGAGAGAAAATCAGAATCTCTCATGATTCCTTATCAACCAAAAACAAAGATTTCTAAGGGTCAAGCGTTTAATAGATGGCAGAACAACACGAAAAGAAAAATTGCAGAAGTGGAGTGTATCATCATGTGCGTTGAAACTTAAATCATAGACGAAAAGGAAACGATACAAAGTTATAAGGCATCATGAAAAACAACAGAAAGGCTGGGACCGAGGACTCCACGAAATGGATGTTAGAGAGCGTCGAGATAGATCCAAGTGGTGCGGGTTCGGTGAAACAACCGGAAAACATAACCAATAACAATAATCCCGAGAGTAGTACCGGTAGTGGTAATGGTGGTGGGATCTTGAGGAATATGTCTAAGAATCTCGGGGTGGGATCAATGATCAGATCTATGAGCGTGTCGAAATGGAGAAAGAGCGGGAACCTCGGATCCCCGAGCACGAGAAAGAGTGGAAACTTGGGGCCTCCGCTACCTGTGGCCCAAGAAAAAAGACCAGGGCCACAAAGAGTTGAGAGGACTACATCTAGCGCGGCTAGGGGACTACAAAGTCTCCGGTTCCTTGATAGGACGGTCACTGGACGGGAACGAGATTCATGGAGATCGATCGAGAACCGGTTTAATCAATTCGCCGTTGACGGGCGGCTTCCCAAGGAAAAGTTCGGCGTTTGCATTGGTAAAACTATGATTAATCCTTTTTTTTATCTTACGTAAATGTAATCTTTAAAGTAATACTATGATTAATCTTTTCTTCTTACGTAGTTAAACGTAATCTTTAAAAATAAGGTTATATTTTTTTTATTTGTTGTCAATTTGAAAAGTTAGTTCTTCAAAATTAAAATAAAATGATGTTTATATAATAGAATTATGTAATGTGTATTAGGAATGGGAGATTCATTGGAGTTTGCGGCAAAAGTATACGAAGCATTGGGTAGGAGAAGACAAATAAACACAGAAAATGGGGTTGACAAGGAACAACTCAAGCATTTTTGGGAAGACATGATCAAGAAAGATCTCGACTGTCGCCTCCAGATCTTCTTCGACATGTAACCTCTTTTTTATTATGTTTGGTTTTAATTTGTAAAAGAAAAAATGTTAACAGTTGCGGTGTAGGTGTGACAAGGACGGAGACGGGAAGTTAACAGAAGATGAGGTTAAAGAGGTTATAGTCTTGAGTGCATCCGCGAACAAGCTCGGGAATCTTAAGAAGAATGCAGCGTCTTATGCTTCTTTGATCATGGAAGAACTTGACCCGGACCAAAACGGTTACATTGAGGTTTCATCTTGATTTCATTTCCATAACTATCTTTATGCTGCATATTTTTGTTTTTTTGTTAAAACTTTTTGTGTTGCATGCCTTTGTCCACTCTGACATTTATTTAGTTCACATCGACCAGATGTGGCAACTCGAGGTGCTATTAACAGGAATGGTATCAAACGCTGACTCAAAAAAGATAGTGAGGAATTCGCAACAGCTAACGCGAGCCATGATCCCAAAACGTTACAGAACATCGACTAGTAAATACGTTTCAGTAACCGCAGAGCTAATGTACGAGAACTGGAAGAAGATATGGGTCGTCACATTGTGGTTCGCAGTTAACATCTTTCTCTTCGTGTGGAAATACAATGAGTTCACTACAAGCCCTCTTTACAACATCACAGGCCGCTGCGTTTGCGCCGCCAAAGGAACGGCCGAAATACTGAAACTAAACATGGCTTTGATCTTGGTCCCTGTTCTAAGAAGAACCCTAACGTTCCTCAGATCAACTTTCTTGAGTCACCTGATCCCATTCGACGATAACATCAACTTCCACAAGCTGGTAGCGTTGGCGATAGCGGTTATTTCCTTGCTCCACACGGCACTACATTTGCTTTGTAATTACCCGAGGCTAAGCACTTGCCCTCATGATTTGTATTCGAACTACGCGGGAAATCTCTTGGGGGTCAAGCAACCTACCTATTTTGGTCTAATGCTGACCTCGGTTTCGGTCACAGGAGTTCTAATGATCGTCATTATGGGTATCTCATTTACGCTTGCTATGCATTACTTCAGAAGGAACATAGTGAAACTGCGTAAACCATTTAACCGTCTAGCTGGATTTAATTCGTTTTGGTATGCTCACCATTTGCTGGTTATTGCTTATGCTCTTCTTATCATCCATGGTTACATTCTTATCATCGAGAAGCCTTGGTACCAAAAGACGGTAAGTTTATATACTACAATGAATATATGCTAAGAGGTATAGAGAGACGTAACGTAACATATTAACTAAACTTTATAGTCTTAATTTTTTTACAAATACTTATGTTGTATGGAAAAATACAGACATGGATGTACGTAGCCGTGCCAATGGTTTTGTACGCGGGCGAGAGGCTTTTCTCGCGAGTTCAAGAACACAACCATCGCGTCCACATTATCAAGGTAATTATTTAAGATTGGTATATATATATATATGCCTTCTTATAATGTTAATTATGAATTAATTCTGATGATTATGAAGTGTAATATGTAATAACAATTTCATTGTTTTTTCTTTCCTCGTAAATTGTTTTTGCCTAGGCAATTGTATATTCAGGCAATGTTCTTGCACTCTATATGACAAAACCTCAAGGGTTCAAGTACAAAAGTGGTATGTACATGTTTGTCAAGTGCCCTGATATCTCCAAATTCGAATGGTAATAGACAATAGTTATATAACTTACCAAAATAAATATTATATTTTTATCATTGAAAATATTTAATTGTCATTTTGTTTATGTGATTTAGGCATCCATTCTCCGTCACTTCTGCACCCGGAGATGAATACTTGAGCGTTCACATAAGAGCATTAGGAGATTGGACCTCTGAACTTAGGAACAGATTTGCAGAAGTAATTTTCTTAATTTGTTTGTTTTTTTTTTTTAATATGCTTCTATCACTTTCAATACATGTCATAACCAAAATCAAAGTCCAAATTTGATATTTATAGTTACTTCTTGTTTCTTGTAGACATGCGAGCCTCATCAATCATCAAAACCTAGTCCAAATAATCTTATTCGAATGGAAACAAGAGCGAGAGGTGCAAATCCTCTCATTAAAGAATCACAAGTCTTGTAAGTGAATTTTAACTCCTTGATAAATCGAGGATATTCTTACGTAAGATATATGATCGAAATCTGATATCCTTCGATCCATATCTATCCACAACCAGATTTCCAAGAATTTTTATCAAGGGACCTTATGGGGCTCCGGCACAAAACTATCAGAAGTACGATATTCTTTTGTTAATCGGGCTAGGGATCGGGGCAACCCCATTTATAAGTATCCTAAAAGACATGTTGAACAATCTCAAACCTGGAATTCCCAAACCTGTAAGTAATCTTCAACCAAAGTGAGTCTTGAAGAGACGACAAGACTATATGAAGCAAAGTATAAAGGGGTGTAAATTTTGGAAACTGCAGGGGCAAAAGCATGAAGGAAGTGTAGGAGGTGAAAGCGTAGGAGGTGCAAGCATAGGAGGTGCAAGCATAGGAGGTGCAAGCGTAGGAGGAGGTAGTGTAGGAGGAGGTAGTGTAAGTGGAGGTAAGAAGTTTCCACAAAGAGCATATTTTTATTGGGTGACAAGAGAGCAAGCTTTTTTCGAATGGTTCAAGGGAGTTATGGATGATATTGCAGTGTATGACAAAACCGTAAGTTCTAATATCCAGTTTCAAAAAGTATGAATTGAGTTTTAAATTATACATGTTGTATATTTTCATATTAGTTTTGTGATAGTCTATTAATATACAAAAATATATACTGTATAATGTTAGTCTTCAATTGATTTTACAATACCTTGGGAAAGCTTAATGATGTCACGCAATTTAAATATTTTTTATCTATATCTTTATTTTATATTTTTGTGTGTGTAATGTATTTGGCAGAACGTGATAGAGATGCATAACTACTTAACAAGTATGTACGAAGCAGGAGATGCAAGATCTGCTCTAATCGCTATGGTCCAGAAACTTCAACGTGCCAAAAACGGTGTTGATATCGTCTCCGAGAGCCGAGTATGTTTAAACTTTTTTTTTCTTTATTATATCCACTTTGATATTTCATTTACCTTAGTTCTATTTCTCATCGCTATTTAAAATAATAGAAATTTCCTATATTCCTACCTGATTCAGATACGAACCCATTTTGCAAGACCTAATTGGAGGAAGGTTTTTTCTGAATTGTCAAGCAAGCATGAAACTTCTCGCATAGGTAATTTGGTTCTTTTAGTTATTTTAAAACATTCTTTAACATTGCTAGCAAAATGTTTTTGAGTGTCTTTTATTTAATATTCAAGTTTAATTCTCATTCCATGTATGAAATTAGAGAGTCTTCATGTGTTTACCTTTGGCCTGTTTTATTAAACTAGTTGCATAATAAACACTTTTTCTTGCATTATTTAAGAAATTTCATAAGGAAATATGTTCAAAGAAACTATAATCATGTAATTTCTGGCCTTATTATTTTGGGTTTTTAACCTAGCTAGAAGTACTATAAAGATATATAAATTTTAGTTTAGTCGGTAAAGAAAAATTATAAGGGAATAGGTTTATATTTCTTTTTTGGGACTCCTTTTTATTTTTCAATTTGAGTTTTTATTTTATAACGTTTTCTTATTTGAGATGATCTTGGTTTATATGGTTGATTTTCAGGTGTGTTCTATTGTGGAAGTCCCACGCTTGTTCGACCGCTAAATTCACTTTGTCAAGAGTTCAGTCTAGAGTCGCCCACCCGATTTACTTTTCACAAAGAGAATTTCTAACTTTCTTTTTTTGTTTCTTTTCATAAAATTGTTTGTAATATATTGGTTATTATTGAAACAAGAAATTTTGAGTTGAGTGATCTCACTTAGACTTTAGGACAATTTGTAGTTAGGTATGTATTTTATAGTTAGTTGATTAGTCATGTTACGAAAGATAAATATCAAGATAGAATTTTATTTCGGTGACATTTTTAAAATGAGAATAGTTGATGTAATACCCTCAACATATTTATTTTAAAACTATTTTTGTTTTTGAAAACTGAAACGTATATTAGTTTAAATGGTAATTAAATTTGTTATAAATATTCTTTTTGAGATACCTTTTTCAAAAATATCTTTTTTTGAATATTTTCATTTTTGTTCTCTTTTACGTAATTACATTATGTTAAATTAAGTTGTAGAAATTTTTTTTTTTAGATTTGGGTTCTCTATTTTATATTTAGGGTATAATTTTAAAGGGTTAGGGTTTAGTATTTGAGGTTTAGGGTTTAAAATTTATTTATTTTATATATTCAAAAGGGGTATTTTTGAAAATAGATATCATGAAAGGGTATTTTGAAAAGTGACATATAAAAAGAGATATTTTTAAAAATGAGTAAACTTCTATTTAAACTATATTTATGAGTAAACTTCTATTTAAACTATATTTATGCTCACAACGCACTGGATTTCAAATTTTAAACTATCAAATAGGTACCACATAGTAACAAAAGTTAGATCTTATTAGTATATATTTTATGAGGTTGGCCTATTCTTATCTTATAGTAAATGCAAATTTTCTGAATTTGATCATCAATTTATGGATGTATAGATGTACATATCCATGCCGCTTTCAATGAGTTTGACGAGCACGATTTACCAATCGAACCAACTGTGACACCCTGTTTCATGGATAAGCAAAAAGATTTAAAATAATTAATTTGTTCATTTATGTTAATAAAGTGTATTTATTTTTTAGGTCAATGGTTCTGAAAGAACTCCAGAGTTAAGCGTGCTTGATTTGGAGTAGACTGAGGATGGGTGACCTTCTGGAAAGTGATTGTCGAAACTATGCGAGCGAGGACAAAACAAATGAAAAGATCATGTGATGATTTGTAGGGACGACAAACAAGTTTTTAAAGCCTTTCAAACGTAGCAAACCGAACACTAGATATGGGTGGGCTCACAGGCCTACTGAGAGGACGTGAGGCCTATTAAGAAAGGTGGAGCCATGGACCAGGAGTGGACATGGGGCTCATTGAGAGGTGTTTGTCGAGGCGTTACAAATGGTATCAGAGCCGAACCTAAACGAGTGTGGATTCGGGTGGACTCACACCATCAGGGATGACAGTCTTGGTGCGCAACAAGGACAATGCGATCTGTTAGTGGGGTGAATTGCGACATCCCGGTTTCAGGGACATGCAAAGAAGTTTAAAAGAATTGATTTGGCCATCTAAGTCACCAAAGTGCATTTATCTTTTCGGTCAATGGTCCTGAGAGAATTCCATAGTTAACTGATTGTTGGAACTGTGCGAGTGAGGACAAAACACAAGGAAATATCATGTGGTGATTTGTAGGGTCCTGAGAGAACTTTTCTGTCAAGGGTCTTGGGAGAACTCCATAGTTAAGAGTGCTTGAGTTAGAGTAGTCTCAAGATGGGTGACCTTCCAAGAAGTGATTGTTGGAACTGTGCGAGGTGAGAAGAAAACACAAGAAAATATCATGTGGTGATATGTAGGGACAGTAAACAAGGTTTTAAAGCCTTCCAAATATAACAAATCGACCGTGGGATATGGATAAGCTCATGAGCCTAGTGAAAAAATGTGAAACCCATTAAAAAAGGTGGACCCATGAACTGAGAGTAGACATGGAGTCAATTGAGGACGGTCGGGGCATTACACCAAGTATATGGTACGTTAAGGAATTTTTGACCAAGTCATAAATATCTTGTTTTTCATACCACCACGTATATGGCTCAACGTTCCAGGTTTTATTTTCAAGCAAGATTGCAAGTTTACAACTGAGAATTATATAGTCATGAGCAACATCTTCAACATCCTTTTATTTTGAAGCAAGATTGCCATGAGCATCAATGTCAAACCAATGATATTGAGTCAACATGGCTGTTTTGGATCACAAAATAGAACCAGCCATGGAGTCAAAATGAAAAGTATAGAACTTGACTAGAAACTTAATTAAGATGATCAATAGTTACTAACTTACTATATATGTACAAACAAAGCCATGATCATTATATTTTGTTAAATAAGATAAGATTGGAGAATATACTTAAGAAGTTTATCTTACTAGATTAGACAATCAATAAATCCAAAAACATTTCTATTTTTCTATAAAAAAATTAGGAACGTTCGTCTTTAAGATATAGTAATGAAATCTTAAGGTTGACCAAAGTCAAACACCAAAAGCTAAGAAGTTGTGTATTTTCCCATTTTTCATCTTTGTTTCACTCTCCACAGCAAGATGGGCATGGAAAAGTCCCTAGCACACAGAAACAAAAACTGAACATTATAAGAAGAAAAGTTTGTCATTAATTTCTGAACTAGGTGCTTCCCCACACGTTGCGTGGGTTGTGGTGTAGTTGGCACTTGTATTTATATACTGTATGTTTATACAATTTCGTTTAGATGTCTACAATTGTGGCGTTTATTTTTATGAATTATGAGGATGTTGTTTCTTTCTTTGAGAATCTAATCTTATCATTGACTGATATTGTTCCCAATACATTTATTGTATTTTAAATTTTCTAATTAACTGCTTATGTAAACCCTTCATACGTTGATGTTGCAATAATAAGTTATTTTTTAAAAATAATTATCTTTCGTGTAAGTGATTATGTTTGTATGCCCATGTTTTGGTCTAATATCAATAAGATCGTTTCTGTTTTTCTTTAGTTGGCTTTGAAACCAATTTTAATTAGAGTTAAGCAAATAATAGGTCGAATTATGGTGTTAATGAGTAATATAAATTATTATGTATATATATTGTATATATGTGACTATAAGTTTAGCTAACTAAAAAATTCTGTAATATTTAAATATAATTTTGAACATATATATATATATTATTTGTGGGAGCAATGTATGGAATTATTGGATAGAAGTTATTTTTTTAGTTAAATGACCTTTTATGCCTTTAAAGTGAGTTGAATATTAATATTTTTTTATATGTGTCTTGACTTTTTTAAAAAGGAATACCAAGTGTTTCCTTCCAAATTTAAAGTAATACAATATTTTAGTTTTCTTATATGATTTTATGAACTTCAGTGTAAAGGTTTTTCAAAGTAATAAGTACACTCACACTGATTGAATTATAAAATTTGGAGAAATGTTTATTTCGATTAATCATCTGCTCTTTTAAATATATTAAATAACTATGTTGTTGTTCCTACAAATAGGACAACATATGGAGTTAATCAATGGAAATGGAACTTGTGATTGCAAGACAAAATGCTTATATATATTATGTTACACATTGATCGTTTAAAAATGAATAGGAACATTTAATTCTCAAATAAAGTTGATTTTTTTTGTTAAAATCAACATATGTGAATTTAAATTTAACTATGCAAATTTGAAAAATAAATATGAATAGATTAGAAATGCAAGAAATATAAAAGAAATATTTTATTTTTATAGAAATATATAAAATTTGAAAACAATGTTAAATATATATAATACTTTCTAAATTAAAATATAGAATCAAACTCTTACAAGTTACAACACATATGAGATATAACAACATTTGATATTGGTGGGAGAGGAGGAGATAATGATTACTATAAGATGGTAATCCAAATTAGATAATGGAGATGGATCTTTAAAAAAATAGAACAATGTAATATATATATATATATATATATAATACTTTCTAAATTAAAATATAGAATCAAACTCTTACAACACATATGAGATATAACAACATTTGATATTGGTGGGAGAGGAGGAGAGAATGATTACTTATAAAATAATAATCCAAATTAGATAATGGAGATTAATCTTTTAAAATAAGAACAATGTAAAATATATGTAGTCTCTAAAATTAAAATTTAGCATTAATAATTTACAATGATATTTCATTTGTTTTTTACAACCCATACAAAAAAATAAGAAATCAAAAATAAAAAAAAATGAAAACGAAAAATGATTTGAGGTATTGTAGAAGAGAATGAGAGAATGTGAAAATGAGATAGTAAAAGAATGCCAATATGAGAGAATGAGAGATTGAGAGAATGCTTATTTATATGATAAGAAATGATGGAAGTTACATTTTGAATTATGGAGTTACAATAGTAATTTATTGTGTTTGAATAAAATTGAGTGGTAGAATATGATTACTGCATAATTTATTTTATTTTCAGTTATAATTTTATTTTAATGTGCGAGTTAAATGTATTGTGTTTATTGGGTCTTAAATATTGTTTAAAGCAATTAGAAAGCAAATAAAAAAATAAAAAAATTAGAAAACATTAAATGAAAATCAACCAATAAGGAGAGACCAAAACCTTACTTTTATATGTATGATATACTGCTTTAAACTTTGAAATGAGAAATATATTATAAACAATGATTTTACATGAGAAATATATTAATTTAGCCAACCAAAATATGAATATTAGTTTAGCAAACCAAAATAATTAAACAATATCAAAATTTCACCAAAAACATTTTCTCTTGAAAGATAAATAAGTTAGTAGGAGGAATGAATTAATGTACAATTATTGGATAAGAGTTACATTTGAGTTAAATGGAGTTACATGCCTTTAATTATAAATAAATATTTTAATTGTTTATAACCTAAAATAAAAAGAATACCAAAGGGCTAATTGAAAATTCACATGATTTGGTTGTTTGTTGATATAAACTCAACACTTACACATAATATTTCAAAATAAAAAATATTACTTTTGAAGTGACAAACTAAATTAGTTTTCTTATAAAAAATTATATGAATTCTTCAATCTCAATAATTTTTAAAACCCCAAGGATAACTTATATTTTTTTGGTTTTTTTTTTGTTTTTCACTCATCAATTTAATTTATAGTGCTAGATTTCATACTAATGGTTTCATTTTTAGAGAATTTAGTTAAATGGTATTTTTAAAATTATATTTTATTTTTATATTTAAGTTCCAGTTGAATATTTATTTTTTGGAACATTTTTTATTTTGATTAAACACACAAAAACCAATTGTTTAATTATGTTCTTTTTGTTTTCAAAAACCTCAAATCATAAAAATATATATAAATTATATTGATCTTTGCAGATTTATCAATTGGATCACAAAACAAAATAGTCTTTATAAATAGAGTTGATAGACTTTACAAAACAAAATAGACTTTACAAATGGATAAATATGTTGATCTTTAAATATTATATTGATCTTTATAAATTATTAAAAATGATACATGAATATGTGAGATAACCAGAGACATAATAGATAATTAGATATGGATCATTTCAATTTCATGATATTATTGCGTGGTGAATATTGTAAGAAAATATGAAAATAATGACTTATAAGATGTTAATATAAATAGAAAATGGAGATAAACCTTTTAGAAGATTAAAAAATTAAAAGATATATATATATATATATATATATAAGATATACATATCATACAAACTCTAAAACTAAGCTTTTACAATGATATTTGATTTGATTTTTTATGACCCATACAACAACAATAACAAAAAAAATACAAAAAAGAACAAAACAAAACAAAAAGAGATTTGAGAGTAGTGGAAGAAGATGAGAGAATGAAAGAGAGATAGACTAAGAGAATAATAATGAGTATTTATAGGAAGAGAAATGATGAAAAATTACATTTAGAAAAATGAGAGTTACAATTCTAATTTATTGTTTTGTTTTAATTACAATTGATTAATACAACTTAGTGGAGAAATAAAGTTAATGCATAATTTATAAGGGGAATTCATATGATTTCAGTTTTATATTATGTGAGTTAAATGTGAAAATTAATTATTTTTAAATTTGTGTTTTAATATAAATATTTTTTTGTTAAAAATGCATTGCCAAGTGGACCAATAAGAAGAGATTGAAACCTTACTTTTATATATATGATTAAAAAATATCTAATAAAACAATCCGACCAGTTTTTTTTTAAATAATAATTAATAAAGAACAGTAATAAATAATCTATATTATGAAAGATGGTCAACTCTCTCCATATGAGTGACACGTCAGCAGTGGAGAGAGTGCCATTTGTCCTCCTTAAAAGCAAACAAACCTAAACTAAAAGGAATATGAAACATCTTTCATATTTTCTATTCTTTTTTTTATATCACAAACAGTTTCAATATTTAACTAAAGAATTTAGAGAGATTTAGAATATGTCTCAAGAAAATAGATGCATCACCAAAAGGCAAAACCATGAACATATTTCTTTATAGGGTATCATGAGTGAATCAAAGAGCCACTTCTTACTCTTGGCGTAAACCATGAACATATGAACATATGGTTAACGCGTTACAATTTTTTCAATAGTTTGAGGAGTTGCAGTAGCGATGATGATATTGGTTAATATTGTAGAGAAATTCATGAAAGTTTGTCCCTAAAAAATTAAATTTTTATATATGAAGAAGAATGGGGTTATGTTCACTATCAAATGGAAGATAGTTTAATAAAATTGTAGAATGTTAGTTTAGAAAAATACAGAGACAAAGAGGAAGATAGTTGAATAAATTTATGAATGTTGGTATTTATATTCTAATATTTAGAAGTTGTCAAAAAGAAAATTATATAAACTTCTTATAAAAAAAACAAATTCCAGAGTTATATTCAAAAAATTGAGGAGCTAACATGAATGTAAAATTTAGTTAACCAAAAAACCTATTTGTTACAATATATGCATCATTATCAATCTTTTATTTGATATATTGTTTTGACGTTTTAGACAAGAATTGTAGACTGATTAAATCTCTCAAAACAAAATTGTTCATGCATTTATCTAATAAGAAAACTTATGTGAAGTATTAAAAAAATGAACATCAAATTATATTTTTCAAAATTTCTACAATTTAAGAAAACAAAAATAATCTTTACATATATATTAAAAAAACGATAGCAAAATTATTTAAAACGATAAGTCATAAGCCCGCGCATAGCGCAGGTATTCATCTAGTAGTAATACTAATAATCTAAAACTAGTGATCACATAACCACTAACCACCTAACCACAATCAAACCAAACCGCAGAATTTAAACAAAAAATACCAATATCCAATACATATCCAATAAATAAATAACCAATATTAGATCATAGCATCATCTAATAACCAAACATCATGAGAAAATGAACCAACAACCTAGCAATGTTCTACTGTTCCAACTCTAGCAACCTAGCAAAACAAGAGAACAACCAATCGAGTCACTAGAACATCCTCCTCTTGATTGCCTTGATTCCACGATCACACTTTGCCTTTACCTACACCACAAACACAAATTGAGATGCATGAGTATTTTATAAACACTCAATAAGGCAATCCTCCCATCTATTGGGCTATACACACAAGCAACTGAGATACCAATGCGAAACACATTCAAAAAAACAACACATACAAACCAGGGAACAAGTATCGTCTTCACTGGAAGGGAGGTGTCGACCGACACCAGCCGAGTGTCGACCTACACCAGCCGAGTGTCGACCGACACCAGCCGAGTGTCGACCTACACCAGCTGAGTGTCGACCGACACTGGCATTCGACCGACACTACCCCATAGTGTTGATCGATGTTGAACCTTGTTGTCGACCGACACCCTCCTGGTGTCGATCGACACTGACTCTACAACCGCGATCCGCTCGAAACCGAGAGTCGAATCTCGCTTTCTATCACCTCCAATCCGTCCAATACTCAAACAAAAGCCATATGAATCCGTAGAGACCCTATAGCAACCATTACAAGCAACAGAACACCACAAAAAACAACAAACAAGCAAGACAAAGGAAATTTCAGGCTTAGATCATGCCATGGTCATGCACTCACCTCTTTGCAGGAAGATTCTGACCAAGAACAACAAATCCAACCCTCCTAACAAGTTTTAACACCCTCCAAGCGTCTCCCAAGAACAACCAAGAATCTCACAAATCCCTTTCAAAAATGTTTTTCTCCTCCTTCTCTCTGTTTCTCTGTCAAAACGGCTAAAGGGACGAAATAAGTTGATTTACCCCTTTTAAACTCGAGCTTAGGGCTTTCCCTAAACCAATCACGCAAGCTGGACGATTAAAATCGAACCAATCCAACCGTCCGCAGACGGTGTCGATCGATACCCTAACAAAAATTCCAAAAAAAATGGTTTGCGGGTGTTGAACCTAATAATTACAACAGGCCCGACTCAATTATTTTTTGGACCCTAAACTAAACAAAATTTAGACCCTAATATCAAAAGAAAAAGTCCAAAAATTAAATAACCCGTAGCATTTGCACCTCAACACATACATAGAGACGGGATTGAATGACAAAGGTATATGCAATGCAACTAACTCATCATGCACTTAAAATTTTAGTTTTCTTCTTCAAGTCCTTCAAGTCCCTCCAATTAATTTAAAAATTTCAGTACAAATAACAGACCAATTATAAAACAAATTATTTCATACATCAAGTGCTTTATCAAAAGAATTTAGCCCTTGCATCCACATGGTTTTTGCCGGTGCTACATAGCAACCGAGTAATTGACAAAAATTATATTGAAAAATAGGTCAAGGAAAGCCAACAAACTTACCACATGTGCGATTGAGGTATTTGTACTCGGGTTAAAATAAGACGGGTGGTGTATGAATACCTTTTATTTTTAAAATTTTTTAATTCCTCTAGTTTTTAAATAAAATTTAGTTTCACAATATAAAAATATTATCAATACATTTGACATATGTTGCGATTATATAAATTACTAATTTTGAAAACTAAGTTTTAGATAATAAGATACAACTATTATGACATTGAGAATCCTACAATGTAAAGTGCAAAAGTTGTTCTTAAACCAATTCAAATATCTAGATATTATGAACCAATGTAAGTTGCAACATGATTAAATTATCAGAACTACAAAAAAAAAATTTTCTCATATTTGTATTTTCAATCGCATTATAAATATTGATGCATAAACACTATATATTTGTGTACTTCTTCTTAAAATGATTTCATATTAAAAATATGTAGTCAAAGTAATTTGACGATATAAGTAAGATATCACAAGTGTGATTAACATAAATGATGTATTGATATTCATGACTTACTTATGTGGATGAATGTAAAAAACGTCATATTTTTCAAAAAACAAAGCAATGAAGGATGTATTAAACATGTTTGACAGATTAACAGTTTTTGTAAAATATGATATATTTTTAATACATCAAAATATATATAATAGATATTAATAGATAATTTTTTGTTTGTTTTTAAAAATTAGTAAATTTATGAGACCTAATAGTAAGGAAGAAAAAATTGTTACATAAAATTTTACTTTAAACATTTAAGATTTTCTTAGTAAATCATTGAATTTAAATGTATATCATATATGTAGTAATTAATTTTTTTTGTCAACAACATGCATTATATAATTCTGCGTTGCACCAATAACGCAACAAATACATCAACAAAAACCTTTGGCTACTTTTTTAATTTTAGTAACATTTTTTCACAAGAAGTTTGGCTAGGGATTTCTTGTATATAGTAGTTCATTTATATCAAAGATATTTTAATGAATAGAAATTGTTTTGAATGAATTCTAATAATAAATCAGGATATATAATCAAAATTTTGTATTATCATACATAAATTAACCATATTATTATGAAACCAATTATTAATTAAAAAGTAATAAGTTCAATCCTATTTACAGGTTAATAATTTTATTAAATGTTAAATAACTTAAGTAAATTATCTTCAATATAAAGAGATATGTATAATAAATTGAATCAATACATTTGATTAACTAACATACTGCGACACATATTAAAAGCAAACTAAAGAGTAAATATCCATATACTGAAAATACTAGAGGTTGGAAATATGATTATAACATAACATTGATGAGCATATATATTTTATGATAAGTAATTGCATAAGGTTAATATATATATATATATATATATATTAATTAAAAAAGTTACAACAATAGAACAAAAATATGCATAACATTCAATTATGTTACTTATAGTACATAGTACAAAAGTAATTCAGAATTTGAATACTAAAACATTATATAGAAACAATAAATTAAAGTTTTTCCCCACAATATACCACGGCTAATACTAGTCATAAGTAAAGTTAATATTCTTCATAAGTTTCTTCTCACACTTACAAATGTGGAGAAAGTCAAAGAAAAATCAAAATATGGTCAACAAATACAAATATTTGAGTTCTATTGAGAAATGAGGATAACACTTTCTTTTATAGTTAAACATACACAAATACTCTTCTACAGTTCATATTTATCTATTAAAAGAACTTGCATCAATATATAGATCAGCAAAAGCAGAGCAAAAGCAGAGCAAATGCAGAGAGATGACAAAGAATTTGAGTTATTGATTAACTTAATCACCTTTACCATTTTTAATTTTTACCAATTAATTTGTTTATCATCCATATACACAATTTATAGTTTTAATTCATAATACATTATAAATATTCATATTTCAGTAATTTTTTTTATTAAACAATGCTACAATTGTAGCTTTTTCCATAGCTTTTTACTATTTGTTTTTGTAGCTTTCTAAACTCTTTTTCGATGTCTTTAAAGAAATGACTAGATTATGAGAAACGTTGGATCCTTTTTAATGTTAGAAAAACTTATCACAATATACATTAACAAACAAGCAAAATGCAAAACTTGATTAATTTTATTGACATACAAAAATTCTTCTTAAAAGATCACACAAATTAAATTACAAGAAACACTTGGGACTATAAATATATTAAAAAAGATAATGGTAAACTGAAAAGAAAAAAAAAAAAACAAACAAACAAAGTTTCAAATGGTTCATGAAAGCGGGAAACAAAAAAAAACAATAAACATATAATTCAAATCGATCTCAGAAAACATTTGTTTGAAGATCTCTAAGCTCAGGATTCAGAACTTCATCTTTGTTTTCTGCTTCACTAGTAAATATCGAGTCTCAAGCTCCGGAGGGTTCTGCAGATCAAAACATAGCTCATAAAAGGATGGTTTTTCCTTATTTTGCAGTAAAAACTGTTTCTTATACACCAAGTAAAAACAGAACGTATGAAGTTGCTTACCGTGCATCGAATCAGAGCCAATTAATTCCTTTAAAGTAAGAATGATTCTTGACTTCGTTGCTCCTTCAAAACAGCCTAATCTTTTCTTCGGATCTCGTTGTAATAACCTAAAGATCAGCTGTTTCACTTGAAGACTTGCCTGCATACCATATAACAAAACCATTAATTATAATCTATGATTTATATGCGACTACTTGATATAAATATAATGATTGATCTTTTACAGGAATGCTAGCTGGGAACTTTAGATCTTTTTGAAGAACATTGGTGAAAGTCTTCTGTCTTGTTTTGCCTCTAAAAGGAGTGTATCCGTATAACATTTCATACATAAGAATACCAAGAGCCCACCAGTCCACTGCACTTGTATGTCCTGCCCCGGATATAATTTCCTATCCATATGAGACATCACTTACCGGTTAAGACAGAGCAAATATCTTAATCAGTATATAGTTAAGATGGTATATGTATTACTCTAACCGGAGCAATGTACTCTTCAGTGCCAACAAATGAGTTTGATGCACGCATTGGTTCAGCCATGAAGATTGGAGTTTGTTGACTCTTTTGTTGCTTTTTCTTCTTTTTCTCGTCTATACTCGGAATCAACAGCTGCAAGATTCATTAGACACCCTTAATTAGTATACATGAGCAAATTCCCCTAGAATAAGTCTTTGGAAAGAATCTTAAGGGAAGAAGGTTGAGAAATATTAAACCTGAGGTTTGCAAGATGTCAAGCAAGACAGGTCGAAATCGATAAAGAGATATCGCCATTGCCTTGGATTAAAACGTTTTCCGGTTTCAAGTCTCGGTAAATTATTCCTGAGTTTAAGAAAAATTACAAAGATCCACTTAGTATCATGTCAGAATCACTCCTTTACATCCATTTATTTTTAATTGAAGAGGAGGTCGAACGGCTTACCTTGACAATGAAGATACTCGAGTGCAACGACAACTTGAGCAGCATAGAATCTAAAATTCGTTCAGGTTTTTTGTTAATTTACGATTTAAGTAAACAAAATCTTGAGACTTTTTGAGCTAGGAACACTTGTACCTTACGGCATCTTCTTTAAGGACCTTCCTAGGTTGTCGATCAAGGAGCATAAGAGTTCTCCTCCTGGGTAGTAATCTGTTATAAGACATATATGTGTTTTTGTCTGCAAAGTAAAACATGATCCATCAGTAACGTAAGACTAAGAGACATATATATATATATATATATATATATATACACACGTCCACACAGATTTCAGACCTGAAATGAAGCGTAGAGTGCAGGAAGAAAAGGATGGTCAAGCAAATCTAGGATCTCCCTCTCAGCTCTAGCTCTATGAACCTGCCAAAATTTGTTTATCAGTTGCTACTTATACAGCAGATACAAAAAATATAGGTTTGTGAATTCACTAGTTATTTTAGTTACTTTATTACGGTTTAGCATAACAGCCTTGTCCATTGCTTTCATCGCAAACAACTGGTCCGTTCCAACGAGTTCCACTAGATGCACACTGATAAAAAACAAATGGGACAGTTTAAGTTTGATGACAAAAAAAAAAACGTTTTTGTAAAATGTTTCACTAGGTCAGACTTTGAGACCTTCCTGTATCACCGGAAACCCAAAGGTTTCACTGGTTTGAAATGCTTCAGACTAATCGGTTCACCGCTTTCCAATACTTTTTCGATAGCTTTCCATGGTGGTGAATCTTTCCTGTGAGGCTTCGAATGAACAATCTTTGAGTGGTTTGCCCATAAATCCTCTGGTGTCTTCAAACAAG
>NC_141885.1:17626010-17644161 GCF_030686135.1 Camelina sativa | reverse complement strand
GCCCCATCTTAGAAGAAGATCGCATTGTGATTATAGTTTTCTTTACCAACGCCTTTGTTGGTTAGTTTCTCTTGTTTTGGTTTGTGTTGTAATGAATGGGCGCATGGGTTTTTATAGCAAAGTGCAGCTGTACTATTCCTTTTTCCGTGTCCTTCTGGACTCTTTCCAACTAAATCGTGGAAGCATGTCTACACGATAGTGTGAGAGACGTGCGAGAACGTTTGTGGAATGTCAACGGGCCACTTTCATTTTTCTTTTCATGTTAACGAAGAATTATATGTATCATGTTGCTTCATTTCGGACAACGAGCTAGTTTCATTTTTATTTTTACTTTTTAAAGGTTCACGTCATACCATCTTTTGGGTATTTGACGCAGCTTGTTATTAATCTTCATTGATCTTATATAGTCGATGTTGTTTTCCCTAAACTATTAATACAAGATCATTTGTTCAAGATAATTTACATAAATTATAGGCGGGTGTACAAAAAAAAATTCAAGGGTTGTAATATTATGTAATTTAATTATTTAGAAAAATACTAGATTTAGAAAGCAATTTTCTAAATAAATATACATCTGCTTTATTTTAAAATATGATATAAATGGATATTTCTTGGACGAAAAAATGAATATGCTACAGCTTTAAAATATATGTTCTTTTCTGCATGGTCCTTGGATCTTGTCATCTTGAGCATTTAAATAAACACAAACATATATATGTGAGCATTTGAATAAACACAGCTTTACATTGACAACTTTGTAAAGGATACAACTGAAGAATTTTTCTATTAAAAGAATCGAACATAAAATATGTTACGAAATATACAATAAACGCAACTGTTACTTGGAGGCTATGATGATAAAATTTATTTTCATTATATAGATTATAAAATTATATTCATTACTGTTATTATGAATATTCGGTGTTTCTAAATACAATATTCAATTAGAAATAAAAATCCAAAAATTCTGAGTTTATCTACTCTAATTTATAATAAAATCAAAAAGAACCCAATTTAAAAAAAAAAAAGAAAAAAAGAAAAAAAAACAAAGTCAAGGCCAATTCTTTTTCAGAATGCTTCGTATAATCGTATTACCTTCCTAACCAATTCTTTTTCTGCGATCTAGGTTATAATTTCAGTGAATATTACTAATATCTATCATACATTTTCAGTGAGTTAGTGTAAAATCCTAAGTTATTCAATCATGAATTTTTAAAACTTCAGTGAATACAATTTTATTGAAACAGTGATTTGAAAATATACCTCCTATGTTATTTAAAATTTTATAAGAAATTTAGATGATTTTCAACTTAAAAGTACATAATTTTTAATCTTATGGTTTAAAGCAGGATCAAAGGAATTTTACAATAATTATGAAAACTATCATACAATCATCAAACTCAAATCATTCAAAATATTAGATTCAATATACCCTTTTACTTTTGCAGCAATTGCATTTTGTATACCTTTATTTGGTGTTGAATGCAAAAGTAGACCCTATATTCGTTATTTGAGAAACATAATCACTATGAATACTGAAATTACAGTTGACTCCCTTACGAATAAACAAAAAACAGAAGCCAAAATGACAGATGTAATCCGAGGAGGTCTGCAACAGATTTCTTAAGGTGGATTACAAATTGACGTCAAAAAGAAGACATAAAAAGACGTCTACTCCTTAATTATAGTTTAAATTTTAATTAAAAAATTATAAAAAATAATTTGAGAAACTTATTGATCAAAGAATAACCACATAGATTTCCTGTATTGAAATAAAATAAATTTACATATAAACGAGTCAAATTAAACAAGGAAAAGTTGATTAGGCTAAAATTATTTGATTTAGGGTTTGCTTAAGTAGACTTCTCTGTAGACTATTAGTGGTTGACTTTGTGATGCAATCAACCATTAATATTATATTATCTTAATTTCACCGATAATTTAACCAAACAAATAGCTGAACTTAACCGAATGCGTACAGATTCTTTAATTTTAACCTAACCGGATAATTTAACCATATATATACTTCTTTCTATAAGTCAAACCTATTTTTTTATGTGATCTCTCCCTCAAATTTCTCTCTCAAAAATTCATATATTGAAAAAGTCTCCTTTCCTTCTTCTTTCTCTCTCAAAATATTTGTTATTTTTTTTATGACAAATTTCTACATCTAATTTAGTTCTACAACTCAGATTCACAACAAGAAAGAGTTAACAAAGAGAGTTGAGAAAGAGAGAGACAGAGTTTGTCGAGAAAGAGAGAGAGGAAGAAAGAAGAGAAAGAAGGGAAACAACAATTTTTTTATGCCATTCAACAAAACTGAATTAACCCAACTTATCCGAATTAAACTGAAATTACCAAATTAACCGAATGAACCGAAACAACTGATATTTTCCATTTTTTGTAATTTCAGTTTTAATTCGAATAACAATTTCAAAATAAAAATAAAAAACCAAAAAACCGAAACAACCGAACCGAAAAAACCGACGTCCTAGGGCTACTATATTCTTAGAATAAGTCTTTTGGATAAGTCTTCGACATAATCATTACAAATATTAAATTGATTTGATTGATTTGCAGACGGTTCAGTTTCCCATGTAGAAGTCTGCCAGAGAAGTCGTTGACGTAATCATTACAAATAAACTGGAATTAGTTTTCTAAAACCGGGATTATTATAAATATTATAATTTGTACCATATCTCGCCGAACTCTGTATTCTTCAACCCCGCCGCTTCATCTTCGCAGCCGTTTCATCTTCGAATCAAAAAATCAAAAAAAAATCTTTATATATTTTCAATTGAAGACTTTTTTTCAATTATACAGACTTCACACAGAACTCCAACTCGTTGACTTCAAAAATAAGTCTAAGTTAATGACCTAACTGCCTAATAAAACCAAAAACTTGATTTCTCCATATGTATAATATATAATCATTTCAAAAACATACAGAGGCAAGTATATATCATATATCAAAGAATACAACAAGAAAATCTTTAAAATTATTCACCAATTTGCAATAAATTGGTTTTCAAATTATGAAGACTTCATGTTGATATCAACCTTGTAGACATAATCTAGCCTCTATGAAGATACTTCCCTTGAAGTCTATTTTGTGTGGTTTATTTTTGCAATTACAATTTAATAAAGCATAAAGTCTACTAGGATAGTTGACTTCTTTTGTTGTCTTCCTTTGTTAACTTTTTTTTTGCAATTAAAAACATAGAACAGAGTAGACTTCTTAGAAAGTTTCAACAAGTTAACTTCGATTACAGTCTACTCTGGTTATTTTTGCAATTGACCAAACCATTGACTTTGTAGTAGACTTCTAGCTAACAAGTAGACTTCATCTATCCGTCAACTAGAAAAAGTAAACTTCGTTGTAGTTAATTTTGCAATTGAGCAAGTTTGACTTTCGCCAAGTAGACTACGTCCGAAGTCTCCAGGAATGTTGACTTCATTTGCAGTCTGTCGTGGTCATTTTTGGGGTTGACCAACATTTTAATTTTTTAATTAGTAGACTTCTTTTACAATCAACTAATTAATTTTATATCAATAATATTACGGTCAATGCTTAAATATTTTGGTCAACGCCAAAAATAGTCACTATAGAAGTCAAGAATTAGTCCGGCAGTCATCACTAAAAAGTCAAGAATTTGGTCAATTGCAAAAATACACCTTAGTAGACTGCAAACGAAGTATCCGACGGAAAGATCATAATGGAGTCTGAATCATATTTTTTTGTTTTCAAATTAAATTAAGGAGACTGAAATTTCAGTCTACGGGCTCGAAACTTGATAATTTTTTAATTGCAAAACTAACCACATAGTAGACTTTACATGATATTATGACGGCTAGACTAACAAATGAAGTCTAATTTCGCAAAAAAAATCAAGAAAAATCACGAAATTTACCGGAAAATAACCTTATGGGTGGTTGTTTCGCAATGTTAAGCAGCCGAGGACGTCGTCTTTAGTCAACAAGGAATAAACCCATCACCAATTTAATCACTATCCAAGAATCATGACATATAACATGATGAATGCACTTGCAAATTTTCTTGGATTAAAATAGAGAAGAGATGGAAGAAAATGAAGTTCTCATAGAATTGTGTGTTATTTAAGCTCACAAATTCAGGTTGTTGAAGCATTAAGAGCTTCAAATTTGGTTGTTCATGGTTGTTGGAAAATTGATGGTGGTGGCACAACCATAAATAAAAGAAGAAGATGAGGATATGGATGTAATAAACATTTTCGCAAGAAAGTCAAATAAATTAGAAATAATTGCATTTTGTGAATACAATGAATACATCCCTTATATATTACAAGAGAAACATTGTGGAGAAAAAGCTGATGTGTCTTCGCCAGAGAGCTTCGTACCAAATTTATTGTTCACCCTTAATATTCCATAAAATTACATAAAATTGTCACTGCTATATATATATATATATATATATTGTCAACTGCTATTCTATGTATTTTTATACACAATATTTTACTCCTATAAATTCTAAAATTGATAAATATTATCCCTACATATTTTCAAAATTAAACTAATTTCACTATGTATTGTAAAATAATAATATAACTATATTATGAGATGTAAAAAATATAAATTTAAAATCATATATTCAGAAATATAAATAATGTTACCTTTCTAATAATTTTATAAAGCTCTAATGGTGAAAGAATCGAAGATCATTTGAAACTGGCTCAATCTTTATTTTTTGCTAAAAACAATAACTATATTTGCCCAAAAAAACATATGATCACCAATTAAAATGACATGAATATATACTTTAATTTGGAGAACTATGTAGTTAAAAATTATATATAAATACGTAGTTATAGTGTTTTTACAGAAATCTTAAAATTTAGAAAATTCATTCCAATAAAAATGAAAACAAGTAATAATATTATACCAATAGCTGAGATATATAGGGATCTATGACCAATTAAAATTTGTAAAATCCAGTGATATAATATCATAAGTTCATAACTAAGACCAATTACGAAACAATTTTGTAATTTTATTTATCCATCAATTACGGACACATATATTACTTAAAAACTAATAATATCCAAATTAATAAAATTCTCCTTGATAAAATACTTTCTCGTATCTACTATATAAAATACTGGCGCTTTAAAATACGACATGTCAGCTTTTTCTTCAGAATGCTTCTCTTTTAATATTTAGGGGATATGAATTACGAAGAATGAAAATTTTTTGGGTCAAAAAAATTTAAGCGTTGCATTCAGACATATTAGATGGGTTTGTTCGCTTGACAATTAGGCTTTTTAGAAAATAATACAAAAATAACTCTGCACGTACGTGCGGGTCCAAACCTAGTAAGGATTTAATTGGGAGAAAGTGGCAAATGTTGGGGAGAGAAAAAGAGATAGTCAGTTTTTCAATTGACTCAAGTTAGGGGTCTAGTTATGCAAGCACCCCTTTACTTTTCATGTGCTTTTCTTTTTTTACACTATTACTGTAAAACCTCTATAAATTAATAAGGTCGAGACCACATAATTTTATTAATTTATAGAGGTTTAGTTTATCGATAAATTAATAAGTATTAATTTATCGATAAAATAATAAAATATTAATTCATGAATTTTTTTTTTTTTTCATAGTTTTGAACATTTTTTAAAAAAATAAGATACTTTTGTTATCATTCACACTTTTATAAAATTTTCTTAATTTATAATTTTGGCTATCGTAATATGATGGATGTCAATAGTTTACTAGATTATCCAGATAAAAATGATAAATGTTTAGAAGTTTAGAGTATAGAATAAATTGATGTTACTATCGTTCATGATGAAGTCCAAAAAGATATTGCGGTATCTTTAGAACTAATTATATGTAAGGAAGCAACTATCGTGTCTAGGACGCTCAATAATTTTTTGATGCAATTTGAGAAAACAACACAAAAAAATTTTGATGCAATGAAAAATATTATAGATAAGTTCAAACAAGAATGCAAATTCAAGAATAAGTAAACAACAATAAAGTCATATTTTACTAAATATTTTTAAATATATATTTAGTTTATATCATTATTAATTTATGATATTTATGGGACCATATTTTTACATAAGATTTTAAAAAAATATTATCTTATTATTTTATCGAATTGTGTCATTTTTAACACCGACCCAATTTGGGACCTGACAAATTTATTAATTTATAGCGTATTAATTTAAAGAGTATTAATTTATTGAGGTTTTACTGTATCTAATTAGGAATTTTTTTCAATTAGGATAATGATGTTGTGAAACTAGAGAGTTTAGGGAGAAATCTCTTGTTCTTATTAATCATAATCGAATTGAGGTTACATATATATAGGGAGTAGAAAGGCTAAAGCCCAAACCAACATAAGAATAAGCTAATGGACTAATGGGCCTAAAGGCCATGACACATAACATGGACCGTACATGGGCCGTATGGCCGTGTACCATGGACTGTAGATGGGCCGGTCTATAGAGTCCACTAAGTGTTTTACAACACTCCCCCTTGGACGAGATGACCGTGCCATGTTGGACGGGATCGACGCAATGTGCTTAGGGGATGCTGCCTCATTAAAACCTTACCAGGAAAACCCAGTGGGACAAAACCTTGGTGAAGGAAAAAGAGTACAGCACACATTGCTCCCCCTGTTCCAAACATCACTCCAAGTCCTTAAGCCTCCGCATTCCAATCTGGTGCGTGAGCTTCTTGAATGTTGTTGTCGGCAATGCTTTGGTGAAGAGATCGGCTGAGTTGTCGCATGACTGTACTTGTACCACTTGAACTTCTCCGGCCTTTTGTAGTTCATGTGTGAAGAAGAACTTTGGCAGTATGTGCTTCGTCCGATCTCCCTTGATGTATCCTTCCTTGAGCTGTGCGATGCAGGCCGTATTGTCTTCATAGAGTACAGTTGCTTCCTTGTTGTCGTCCAAGCCACTATCTGTCCAAATATGCTGGGTCATGGACCGCAACCAAACACACTCACGGCTGGCTTCATGGATGGCTATAATCTCCGCGTGATTTGACGATGTGGCCACAAGAGTCTGCTTCATTGAACGCCAAGAGATCGCCGTACCACCGTGTGTAAATACATAACCTGTTTGTGACTTACCATTGTGTGGATCGGATAGATAACCTGCATCAGCAAAACCAACTAAACCTTCTTTGTTATGGTTAGTATAATATAGACCAAAATCTACCGTTCCTCGCAGGTACCGCAGGATGTGTTTAATACCATTCCAGTGCCTTATAGTCGGACAAGAACTATATCTTGCTAGGAGGTTCACGGCAAAGCATATGTCCGGCCTAGTGTGGCTAGCCAAGAACATTAACGCTCCTATAGCACTGAGGTAAGGCACTTCAGGACCAAGACCTTCTTCATTGGCCTTCTTAGGAGCAAATGGATCTTTATCCAAGTCTAAGCTTCTAACAACCATTGGGCTAGTCAATGGGTGAGCTTGCTCCATATTAAATCTCTTGAGTACCTTTTCTGTATATGCCTTTTGATGCACAAGGATCCCATTGTTTCTGTACTCAAGCTGCAATCCCAAACAGAATTTTGTCTTGCCTAGGTCTTTCATCTCAAATTCTTTCTTGAGGTATTCTACAGTTTGGGCGATTTCCCCAGAGGTACCGAGGATGTTTAAATCATCTACGTAGACTGCTATTATCACAAATCCTTTGTTTGCAAACTTCTTTATGAATATACATGGACTGATTGGGTCATTCTTATAGTCTTTCTTAGCTAAATAATCACTTAGTCGGTTATACCACATTCGACCACTTTGTTTCAGTCCATAAAGCGATTTGTCTAGCCTTATGCAGTACTGGTCTCGAGAACCACTTTTATCTTTATGTTCTATACCCTCTGGTAATCTCATATAAATCTCATTATCCAGTGGACCATATAAATAGGCGGTTACAACATCCATTAACCGTAAATCCAAATTTTCTCTTATGGCCAGACTTATTAGAAATCTAAAAGTCGTTGCATCCATCACAGGGGAGTATGTCTCCTCATAATCTATGTCGGGTCTTTGAGAGAATCCTTGTGCTAAAAGCCGTGCTTTATATCTCACTATCTCATTTTTCTCATTTCTCTTCCTTACAAAGACCCACTTGTGTCCAACTGGTTTAATGGTAGGTGTTGTCCTTAAGATCGGACCAAACACACTTCTCTTCTTCAAAGAGTTTAACTCCACATCAATGTCTTCTTTCCATTTAAGCCAATCTTTACTTTGAGTGCACTCTAATATAGATGTGGGTTCTAGATCCTCATTTATCTCAAGTGCTACCTTGTATATAAATATTTCATCAATGTCGACATTTTTCCGGCTCCATTGTATTCCAGACATTATGTAATTGATTGATATCTCATTGTTATCAATTCCTTCATGTTCTTGAGGTTCAGCGTCCTGAACTTCACCTAGTACATTAATTATTTCCGCGGCCATGTCTGGTTTTTCTGTAATTCCCTAAACCTCGGTCTGTTTTGCACCTTTAGACTTTCGAGGATTTTTATCTTTGGAACCTAACGGTCTACCTCGTTTCAAACGTGGTTTAGACTCTGTAGCAACTTGTTTATTGTGTTCCTTCTGAACATCAATACGTACTGGTGCATTGCAAGCTGGTATGTACGATTTTGTTACTCTCTTTGGGTCAGCAAAAGAATCTGACAATTGATTAGCTAGCTGTTGTAAATGTATAATCTTTTGAAGCTCTGCATCACATGCTAGAGTTCGAGGATCTTGCCAATTTAAGGATGTTTGATTCCATGTTAATTCCTTGACCAGCTTGCTGGTCTCACCACCTAACATAGGGAATTCGGACTCAACGAATTGACAGTCCGCGTATCTGGCCTTAAATAGATCTCCTGTCAATGGCTCAAGATACTTTATAATGGTGGGAGACTCATATCCAACATATATTCCCATCCTCCTTTGAGGTCCCATCTTAGTTCTCTGTGGTGGAGCAACGGGTGTATAAACGGCACAACCAAATGTTTTGAGATGGGATAAGTCTGGCTCTTGACCCGATAATAGTTGGGATGGTGAATATATGTGTTCACTAGATGGCCTGATGCGTATGAGTTCTGCTGCATGTAAGACCGCGTGTCCCCAAGCCGACACAGGAAGCTTCGATCTCATTAACAATGGTCGAGCTATCAATTGTATACGTTTAATGAAGGATTCAGCTAATCCGTTTTGTGTATGGACATGTGCCACAGGATGTTCCACACTCACCCCCATGGACATACAGTAATCATTAAACGCTTGGGATGTAAATTCACCAGCATTATCTAGACGTATAGTCTTAAGTAGAAAGTCTGGAAAGTGTGCTCTTAATCTTATGATTTGAGCCAACAGCCTAGCAAATGCTAGGTTCCTTGTGGATAACAAGCAAACGTGAGACCATCTGGTTGATGCATCGATCATAACCATAAAGTATCTAAACGACCCACATGGTGGGTGTATTGGTCCACATATATCACCTTGTATCCTTTCCAGAAAATGTAAAGTCTCTTTTGTGACTTTTACTGGTGATGGTCTTGTGATAAGTTTCCCTTGTGCACATGCTACACAAGTGAGATTTTTAGGGAAAACCTTTTTCTCTTTAAGATTGTGCCCATTCGAACTCTTAATCACTTTACGCATCATGTTCGAACTCGGGTGGCCTAACTGGTCATGCCATAGAGTGAATTGTTCAGTGAACATTTTGTGCTTTGCCAAGTTAGCTTCTATCATGTTTATCTTAGCATGGTATAAACCAGTGGCTAGTGCAGGTATAGTCTCTAGGACCTTCTTTTGGCCATTTACATTTTCTGTAATGTATAGGAATTCTTTAGTTCCTTCACCCTTGGTTTCAACATGATAACCATTTAGTCTTATATCTTTAAAGCTCAATAAGTTTCTCTTAGAGCTGGGTGAGTATAAGGCATCACTTAGTTCAATGTGTGTGCCGTTAGGCAACAAAACGTGAGCCTGGCCGTAGCCTTCTATCAAGTTAGCTATACCCGCAATTGTACTAACATTTGCACTTTTCATTATAAGATTTATGAAATATCTTTTGTCTCTTAGTATAGTGTGGCTGGATCCACTGTCCACCACTAGTTCACTCATGTCCTTGGCAATTTCTATAAATAGGACATAATTTTGTATTTTAATAAGACAATTATAAAATAAAAACCATTGCATTTAAATCAAAATAATTATCCAATACAATAAAGGAAAATAAAGCATAAAAGCATTGAAATTAAACCAAAATAAAACGAAATTCAATCATCATTGTGAAAGCAATCGGAAGTCTCTAGCAAGTCGTCATTCTCATGATCGAAGTCTCCTTCATCATCGATGTACGCATAGTTGGCTTCCGGATTTTTCTTTAGAACTTCTTGATATGTATCAATGAGATGTTTGGGAGTTCTGCAAGTCTTGGACCAGTGGTTTGACATACCACATCTGTGGCAGACCGATTTGGCCTTGGTGTGTGGTTTAAAGGACCCACGGCCCCTACCACCACGTTCGCGGCCTCCTCGGTCGGCCTGGCCGCCACGGCCACCACGACCACTACGTCCTCTGCCACCACGGCCTTGGCCGTAGTGTCTTTCTCTGTGGACATAGTTGGTCTCATGAGGCTCTTTTGGCTCCTTAGACTCTACTGCAGTTTTCTTTCCCAAATCAACCTTAGTTTCTTCCGGTAATGGGGCTGTACCAGGAGGTCTTATAGCACTGTTCATCAGCAACAACTCATCATTCTGCTCAGCAAGCAGTAAACATTCAATGAGTGCCCCATAGTCAGCAAAACCTTGATGCCGATATTGTTGCTGAAGAACTCTATTGTTAGGGCTGAAGGTAGACAAGGTCTTTTCTATCAGCTCCCTTTCAGTCACCTCTTTTCCACATAACCTAAGGAGTGAGACAATCCTAAAAAGCTCAGAGTTATACTCCTCCACGGATTTGTAATCCTGGATCCTTAGGTTCTTCCAATCAAACTCGGCCTTTGGAAGGAGCACCGTATTTTGGTGCCCGTACCGGCGTTTAAGCTGTGTCCAAAGGGCGAGAGGATTGTCTATGAAGAGGTATTGGCTTTTGAGACTCTCCGCAATATGATGGTGCATATGCTGGAGACACTTGTTCTTTCTCTTGTCAGTGCTCTCAACTTCCTCATCAATGCAACCGGCTAGGCCGTTTGACCTTAGATGGATTTCGGTGTCTTTCACCCATTCCAAGTAGTTCTTTCCAGAAGCTTGCAAGATGGGATAGTCTAGGCTCTTTAGGTTTGCCATCTGCATATAAGATAGACAACCGATAGTTAGCATGCGATATTTGAGATCGAACCATGCAACACATATTGATTCAGGTCATGCGGTATTTAAGACCGAAACATGCCTTAGGCCATGCGGTATTTGAGACCGAAACATGCCTTGCCTATTATAGATTTCGTTTGGTTTAAATTCATGCATGCAAAGACAACAAAAGCAAATATGTATGCATGCAACAATTTCCTTATTTCTAGATAGGATTTCCTTTTTCTTAAATTTCCTTTTCTTTCTAGGATTTAGTAAATTTGTTTTAAGGGTTTTACATAATTACTATAATTAATTAGGAACTTATCCTAACCAATGTTTTAATTTCCGATTTCATAAATTAATGACTATAGAAATTTAACAAAACTTTTAAATCTCAATCGGAATTACAATCCTAGAACACAAGACTAAATTTTCGAGTTTAAGAAATCCTAAGGATGAATTCATGCATGCCGATTTTAAACATCCTATACAATGATCCGATTTTAATTATGATGCATGAATGATCCAAGTTTTAAATCCTAGAACAATTTAACAATATTCGATTTTAACAAATTCAAGTTCTAGGCTCTTATGCAACAAACAATTCAAACAATCAATTTCGATTTTAAGCTTGACAAAGTTTGGTGCAATTTACAAACAATCTAACAGCCCTATGCAATCCGATTTTAAGATTTACATGGATATAACTTTTAAGTTTTGTTTGTTTGTGTTACTTGGATGTTTTAAGATTCAATAACTGTTAAGGTTCATATTCGATTATATGGTTCTAAGAGGGTTCGGCTTTGTTTTTACCTTTCACCGATTTGGATCTGACTGGATATGAACCGAGAGCTAACAGACCTCGGTTGTACCTTTGATCACGAACCACGAACAAAACCACGAACAAAACCACGAACAGCTACCACGATCAGCTTTCACGAACCACGAACAGCTTCCCACGAACTGCTCCTTTGTACCGCTTGCACTCGAACTCACCCCCGGACCGGAACCAGGAACCTCGATCAGGTTATCGATAGAACTTGATCACGAGCTTAAGGGATGCTCGTGAACAAAGAGATCTTCGAACAGAAGATGTTTAGTCTCGGATGGAAGTAAGAACAGAAAGCGGTTTAGGGTTTTAGGGTAAGAGGGAAACAGCGGCTGCTCTTAGGGTTTTAGGGTTTGAGAAGCGGCGGCTGCTTTTAGGGTTTTAGGGTTTGAGACTATCGTGCTGATAACGTGTTGTGAAACTAGAGAGTTTAAGGAGAAATCTCTTGTTCTTATTAATCATAATCGAATGGAGGTTACATATATATATAGGGAGTACAAAGGCTAAATCCCAAACCAACATAAGAATAAGCTAATGGACTAATGGGCCTAAAGGCCATGACACATAACATGGACCGTACATGGGCCGTATGGCCGTGTACCATGGACTGTAGATGGGCCGGTCTATAGAGTCCACTAAATGGTTTACAACAAATGATATATTTTTAAGATTATCTTACTATTTTTATTTAATTAATTGGAAAAATAAGAGAAAACCTGAGAATTTAACAGCAATTCTCCATATTTATTTTGGATACAGCATGGAAATAAATTAACCATCTCATTAGTTTAATTTTTTTATCTTTTTAGTTTTTTCTTTTTCCTTTCTTATTCTTATACATAATTTCCTTTTATCCTTTTGCGTTTAGGTTTTATTATGTCAACCACTCGTCATATAATCTAAAGAACCCTAATTCCTAACGAAAAAAAAAAATCTGAAAGTATGCACAAGAGATACATGAAGAAAGAAGGCACTATAGCTCGAGAAGATGCCCCAAAACCCGCCGGAAAACCCTCACCGGACGACTTCAATGATGATGACTCCTACAGCCTTTACTTCAAGGGTTTGATGTGGAAGGAAACAACGGGGTTTGGGGTTGCAATTTGGGGAGAAGAGGATGATAGTCTCTTGTTTCAGATGAAGAGATCACTTGATGACTCTTTCATCACAGTTTTGGAGGTTGAGCTTATAGCATTGAAGCGAGGACTAACCGAAGCTGCGAGTTTGGGGATCAATCATATCACAATCTACTGCGATGATTATAGGGTTTTTGACTTGGTAAGCTTTTCTTGGCTGTTACGGTTCACCATGTCTCTTTTTGCTTCAATCTCGTAGTTAACGTTTACCTTTTTTAATTTTTTAGATCATGGAGAGATCCGCGCCAGAGCAAGAGAACATCGCCTTGATCATGGATGATGTGCAACGCATCAGACAACAATTGCCATCTAGCATCGCTGTTCTTGTGACTGATCAAAATCAAGTCGAGTTTGCAATGGACTCAATAAACATACGTATGCCTCCGTCTCCGTCTCATAAGAAGACTTGCGGTAACTGTTTCGACTATGATGGTATCAAACCTGAGCTGATGCTTTCCTCTGGACTATGCCGTCATCAGTTTTGCGTGAATTGCATGAAAGAACATATAGAAGTGAGACTACAAGACGGAAGAAGTGTACCGAGATGTCCTCGTTATGGATGCAAATCGAACCTAGATCTTACAAGCTGTGCTCATCTTTTGACATCTAAAGTACAAAAGATGTGGGAACGAAGGATCAAACAGGACTCGGTTCCTGAATGGGACAGGTTTCATTGCCCAAATACAAGCTGTTCGGCTTGGATGTCGAGAACTAAGCTCTTCGAATCCACGGAAGAAGAGGGGGTTAGGAGATGCTGCTTTAAATGCCGTAAAGCCTTTTGCATCTACTGCAAAGTCCCATGGCATAGTAACTTGTCTTGGGATGAATACAAGAGATCGGTCCCAAAGCCTAGTACAATAGTGTTGCGACAATGTAGAAGTTGCCAACACACGATCGAACTATCGGAAAAACGCCGTGACATAACTTGCAGGTACGTACATTATCTAACATCATCTATAATCACATTATATAGCTATTATATTTTTCAACTAATGTAATGTTCTTTGGTTGATGTGTGTTTAGGTGTGGCTATTCGTTTTGCTTCACATGTGGGGCTCAATGGAAACTTGGAGGTTGCTCTCATCATCGCCAATTTGATTTGATATTGATTGGCTGTTTTTGCTACGCTTTCTTAGTAATTGTTTTTGCAATTTACCCTTCTGTTTATCACTAACACATATGATTATTTAGGTGTTTTGAAATGTCTACTTTTCCCTTGATTTTTTTCTTTGTTAATTTTTTTGGATCTTTTTTTGGTAGAAATTTTTTTTGGATTTTTAATTTTGGTAGCTCATTTTTCATTATTATTATTATCAATATTCCGTTTTTTGTACTAAATTCAACAAAAACATAAAACCCATAAATGAAAATAATATATAAAAAATGATGAATTTGTCATTTTTGCTTATATGGATTTTGTCAATATATATAGATATACTATTTTTAGATAATAAAAATAAGATTAAACCTCCACTTGAACAGTTATGTTTGGGTTTAGTCGGTTCCATTTATTTTTAGAATTTAATATTTGTTATAAAATATATGTATTTTAGCACATCAAAGATCTTAAATATGGACAATTTTAAATGTTCAAAATAGTAAATTTAGAAAAATTTAGCAAAACTAACATATTGCCTAATATTTGATTTACAAAATCAAGAATCTTTACCCAAAAAAAATCCAATTTTATAATCTTTAATAATAGAAAAAGAAAAAAAAAAGAAAACAAAAACAAAAAGTAATAAAAGAAAGAAGAAGAAAGTCACACAGGTCAAAGTCTTTCACAGAACGCTTCGTATTACCTTCTTAACCAAGGTAACCGCACCTGCTTCTTCTCTTCTCTAGTCTCTTCTAGTCTCTACTGAGAACCCTAATGGCGGCGAGGATTAAAGAAGAAGACGAAGTCTCGTTGATACTCGAGGAACAGAGAGAAGAAATCATGGCGGCTAAAACCCTAGATCGCGACCAAGATTTGGCTTTTAATCTCCAAATGCAAGAAGCCCTAGCCGTTTCTAGAGCAGCCCACACTTCCTCCGTACCGGAATCTTCCTACGAAGAAGTCGATTTCACTGGAGGCGAAGATGAAGAATTCGACTTCACTGCGCTCATCCTACAGGACATTGAAAGAGCCGAGCAGGAGAGGAGGGACCGTGAGTTTGGTGAACATGAGATGAAGAGGCTCAAGGTTGATCTCGACCGTCGGATTCATGATCAGAGGTTTGCTGAAGAGCTTATGAGTATCCCTGAAGGAGATTGGAGTAAACATGGCGATAATTACGCGAAGCCGTACGCTCTCGGTGCTGGGGCTTCTTCTTCGTCTTCCTCTTCTGCGATTAGGGGTGAGATCTTTAAGGTTTATTGTAAAGGTTTGGTGAGTGAAGAGATGATTGGAGATACGAGGGTTACGGTTGGTGGTGTTGGTGTGGCGCTTTGTGACTCGACTGGTAACTTGATTTGGGAGGTGAAGAAGGTTTTGGGAGCTGACGAGTCTAAAAGTCCTGAAATTGCGGAATTGGAGGCGCTTGTTCATGGGTTGGAAGAAGCTTTGACCTTTGAATTGGGAAGGGTTACGTTTTTCATTGACAATTTCAAGGTCTTCCAATACGTGAGTCATCTCTACTCAAAAACTTGAACTTTTTTACTAAAGATTGAATTTTTATGTTTGATTGTGACTTGTGAGCATAGTGTTTCTTGAAATTCAAAGTTTTATTTACTCCTTTTAGTTGCTAAGTTTGTGTTCTACAGTGTTGTTCCCTCTTTGTTGTTTGTTTGTGATACTTAAGGCCTGTTTTTGTTGTTGTTTGTTTGTTTGTTATGAATTCCTTATAGCTTGTTTACAATACATAACAACAACTATAGCTCTGCATTCTTGTACCTGAACATTTGGGTACAAAATTATCTGAGCTTCAAAGATGCAGGATTGAAATTATTAGGCTTTGATATGGATGATCATGTTTTGGCTCTGTTGTAATATAGGTGACACGTAAGGTGGAACCGAGGCACAGCGTTGTTGCCACACTTGTAAACCAAGTGGCTCTTCTCCAACAGAAATTCTCATACTGTCAACCATCACTTTTGGCAAGAAACGATGTTAAGTTTGTCTTCAAGCTCGCGAGAGATGCTATTGTGTCTCAAATCAAATGGCCTGAAGAAGCTAGTACTGGCAAGACCTTCTTCAAGGAAACTTGTGTGATTTGTTACGAAGGTATCACTGTTGACAAGATGTTCTCAGTAGATGGTTGTTTCCACCGTTTCTGCTTTTCCTGCATGAAACAGCATGTTGAAGTGAAGCTACTAGGAGGGCAAACTGCTAGTTGTCCGAGTGAAGGTTGCAAATCAGAAGTGAAGATCGAGTGCTGTGCAAATTTTTTGGATCCTAAGCTGGTTGATGTGATGATCCAACGCAAGAAAGAAGGCTCGATTAGTGTTACAGATAAAGTCTATTGTCCATACCCCAAGTGTTCGGAGCTGATGGTCAAATCTGAGCTCTTGGAATATACCAAACAGTATTTCGTTGGTGCTGAGAATTCTAAAGCGAGGAAATGTATGAAATGCCTGAAATTCTTCTGTACCCAGTGCAAGGTACCGTGGCACTATGACCTCAGTTGCTCTGAATTCGGCAAAACAAAGGGCTATCAGAATGCTGGGGATGGAATGCTGAAGTCTCTGGCACAGAGCAAGAGGTGGAGACAATGCATAAAGTGTAACAATATGGTTGAGCTTGCTTGGGGATGCTACCATATAACCTGCAGGTATGTCATTCTTACTTATTACTTTATTAGACTAATCAATTTTTTTTTCGAAAATAATTTGGTATTGACTCTAAGAAGTTGTAGCTTATATATAAAATAAAAGAATTAGACTGCATTTTAAATTCCAGATAATGGATAAAGAATAAGAGAGACCATGTTTGGTCATTCGTTACTATTATTGATTCAGTGATTTTCTTGCGGATTACAGATGCGGATATGAGTTCTGTTACACATGTGGAGCTGAATGGAAGAAGAAGAAAGCAACATGTTCGTGCCCGATCTGGGATGAGCGCAACATAATCCGTGAAAGGAATGCGATCCCCCCTAGGAGGTGACTTGGTTATCTGTTGCGTTAAATAAAGGAGGTAGCTTAATAGAGTAGGAGTAACGAGTGGTTCTGGAATCAAAAGACCAGTTATGGTTAGCTTGGGTTTCTTTTTTTGTGGTTTTTGGAGCTGATCCCAGGCTTAGGACCTTCGGTGTTTTAGTTTCGATCTTCTATTTCGTTTTGTCTAATGCTAGGAAAAGAAATGACAGTTTTAACTTCAATGTTCAAGATCTGAGGTTAAAGTAAATCTTGTCATCTCCGGATGAAGTTGATATCTCCTGTAGGTATTAATTAAAGTTTGTAGTTTCTCAGATGTGTTGGTTTGGTTTGATCAGATTAAAATTTGGTTAAGTTTTGAATCAAATTTTCGGTTTGGAACTGGATCCACTCCTTTTATACCAGTTCTAAACGGCGTCGCCTACAGTGATAATGTTGTCGACAGTCTCGTACTGATTCCTTCACGAGCATTTCTTTTATATGATTCATCTGAAAAATGCAGCAAATATATTTAACTATAGATTCTGAATTTGGCATGGTGGGGCTTGTTCTTGATGATAGTGGGATGTTATTCCCTGGAGAATATTCTTAAACCAGGGAATATTCTCAGTTGTATTTTATTTTATAGCTTTAATTATTGTTAATGTTCAAAATATGTGATGGCTTAGAATTTGTGAATGGGCCATCTCATTGTTTTCTGGTGATAGTATACAAGAAATTTCATCGACCATTTGTTTTTTATTTGGGTGCAAAAGACAAAGTTTCTTTCAGAATAGTCAGACTCTCTGTCTCGTCAGAAATGTCTCGAGAACT
>NC_141885.1:17596070-17625910 GCF_030686135.1 Camelina sativa | reverse complement strand
AAGTCTTGATTTAACAAAAGATTTTTGGAATGATGAATCTAATTTACAACTTTTAATTAATTTTAAATATAAAAAATTAATATAAAATTGTTAGAGTTTTTTTCCAACAGTTAGATGTATTATATAGTGAGTTTTTGAATTTGACATTTTCAATATGGTAATAAAGATGTCTTCTATTTAAAAGCAGTTTATATGGATTATTAGGTACAATGAAGTGCAGACAATTGTTATTTTTCGTAGTACCTTTACGTAAAATTTTTGTTTTTATATGATTTTTTAAAAATTCAAACGGTTGTATCTGTTCATTATAGAGTTGTATCTTTTCACTATATTTTATTTATATTTTTTCATCAAAACTTTCATTCTAATAGGTGTATGACGTCATTGACGTGTGTCTATTTAACTAACCAACAAGTTCGTTGAAACAAATTTTTCATTTTATGTTGAATCTAAATAATTGAATATTAATATCTAATATTCAAATGTTATTCTATAATCTAACTAAAATTTTAGAAATGATTATAGCAATAGAGAAATTTAATATAACTTACTATAGAATTTATAGCTGCTTCTATTTATCATAACTTTTCGTTAAAACAATATTTTAATATTTAATATTTAAAAGTAATAATAACAATCTTAACAAATGAGAACAACTGTTGCGACTTTTTTTTAGTATTTTTGTGAAAAAAAAATTTATTTGTTTTTTTTAACTCAAACAGTTGTATCTGTTCATTATAGAGTTGTGTCTTTTTGCTCTATATTTTATTCATATTTTATCATCATAATTTTTTTCGTTCTGAATAGGTGTGTCTATTTAAATAGTCATGTCTTTTGAACTTTCTATATTATTGTCTCTTCATCAATAATTAACAAATCATAGTTCGTTGCGACTTTCTATATTATAACATTTAATATCTAGTATTAAATGTTATATTATAATCTAACTAAAATTTTAGAAACGATTATAACAATATAGAAATTTAATAAAAGTTACTATAGAATTTAAAGTTGCATCTAATTATCATAACTTTGCGTTAAAAAACTATTTTAATATTTAAAATTTATTTTACCATGTTTTTGAAAGTTTTGTATTTTAATTTCAATATTTCTTTGATATAGTTTCACTCTTATTAAATACATTTTTACTTATAATTTTTTGATAAAAATTACATTTACTCATTACAACTATTAGTTCAATATTCTCAGTTAAGATCACTTTGTCATTATGATTTTTTTGTTTATAAGTTTTCATTTTGATGGTTGTGCTTTTAGTAACAGTTTCTGTTTAATGTTTATATATTCAAACTATTCTATTACATTCAATGATTTCATAATGTATAAATTTCAAATTTATTAACGTTTTGTAAAATACTTCCCCCACGACATCGTGGAGGGGGGGGGTCTAAGTCCTAATTAAAATAAAAATTGTCCTCTAAATAATATTATATTAACTTTGTTCTAAATTACTCAACAGATAAAAAAAACAGTAGTGGCGTAGAATTGCCAATACGAAGTATTTAGGAGATATCCCAAATCTCAAGCGACAAAATGACAGCTGCCTATTATACGAAATGGAATCCACTATGGAAAAGCCTTATCAATGACACAATTTATAGTTAATTATTGTAATGTCAGTAAATCAGAATCCTAGTTTCAGGATGTGCATCCATCAATACAAGGTTCTATCAATTGACGCAAGATACATTTTTGTAGAACAATTTAAGTGAAACACAGGGGTTGACGCATTTTGGGTTTTGAGAACCTTAAGGTTCGAGTATTTTAAGTGGAAACTCGACGTTCTTGTAGGGTTTCAGCTACTTTTCGTCCATATAACTTTAAAAGTTTCAGAGAATTTTTCATGTGAGTTCTGGTGAAGTTTCTTGCCGGTTTCTGAGAAATCTGTACGTGAGAGTAAAGATCTGGAGCATGAGGACGTGATAGGAGCTTGCTAGGAAGCTATTTTTCGTGAGTTTTAGAATCAGATTCGTCATTCTCAAGGTGAATGCATGATCATGATGTTTCTGGCATCAAAAAACCAAGAAGAGTAGGAGGAGACGCTAAGAATTGCAACGGTCGATGCTGTATAAAACCTCTAGTTTCCAAGCCTTGCCCCTTTCAATTTCAAATATTTTGCATAGATGCTGTAAATAAAACCAATTTCAAATATTTTGCATAGATGCTGTAAATAAAACCTAACGTTTTGGACAATTCAAAAAACATACTCCTCTTTTAGTTACGTAGAGTGATATGTCTATATTTTGCCTCTCCTTAGCATATATTTATCATGCATTTAGCTAGGATAACTGATTGTTTTGCATCATTTTCTAGTCTTTTCTATACACTTTGCATGTCTAGGTAGTTTTTGCATCATCCTTGCATATATTGTGCATTTCAGAGTATTTCAGGAATTGAGGAGATGATTGGAAGCGCATCCAACCGAGCCATGCTCCCCAGTGCATCCGTCCGAGCCATGCTCCCCAGCGCATCCGTCCGAGCCATACTCCCCAGCGTCCGACCGAGCCACTCTCAAGTCACCAGTTGAGCTGCACCCTCTCTCGAGCCAATCTCACAACACTCCTGGAACCGTGTCTCGAGCAAGTCTCATCCGCTCGATCGAGCCACTCCGTTCGAGCCGTTCTACTCGAGTGGGATTTAGCTTTCAACGTCTTCACCACAGTTGTAGATAATTGAGTCATCTTTCCAATGCCGTTTATTTCAAGCCAATCGGAGGTGTGTTTCAAGAGTTATCATCGTTTTAGTGGATGCGTATACACCCAGCTCGAGCCACTTTCACCGACCACGCTCGAGCCACTTTCACCGACCACGCTCGAGCCACTTTCGCCGACCACGCTCGAGCCACTTTCACTCACAACCATTCGAGCCACTTTCATATACCAATCGAGGACTGGACGCACATCAACTCGTTCGCACATGTCAGGAAGACGTTCCGTCTTACACGCTTCAGGAGATTCCCAAACCGACTCTTCACCTTGTCGTTTTAAGTTTTAGGGATTTACATGTTTTTACTATAAATACATTTTGTGAAGTCTTGGCTGGGGGACATCTTATCATTTATTCTCGTATTGTTTTCTTTCCGAGAAGGTTTTTACCGTAGCCACCAAAAAACGTTCTCAGACTTTGTATTCCGACACCTTTGAGTTTATTCAGTATTTTCATTTGATTCCTTCTACAAAAGTTGTAGATCTTATTTTTTATCTACCTAATAATGCTTGTTTCAATGTTTTCTGTGTTTGCATCCTTGATAATGATTTTCGGATCTGAGTAGTGTAGTAGTCCTTGAGGATGGGATAGATTAGGTGGAGGATCTTAGGATGTAGAGTGTTTAAGCTTTGATTTTATTGATTCCCTTCTGGACTAGTGTTAGAAATGCTAGTTTCTCTCTGATCAATTGGAACTAGGTTCGAGACATTTCCACACCCAAAAGGTGTTTGATGAAATGACTTACGTTCCTAGCCTAAGAGATTAGTTGTCTAGGATGTTTGTTGACATGAACGAACTTGTTTGTCATGCCTGCTCAACCATGTTTCTCTAGCGAGAGCTGGGTATGGAAGTGGTTGAGTCTGAGTAGCTTTTGCCAAGAGATTGGATTAGCTAAGTTGTGATGTTCGTTGTTTAGGGATGGATCGCTTGTGGCATGTTAAAACACTCTATAGACTAGGAGACTCCACCTACATCAATTACTCCCATCCTTAGGACCTCTTTCTTTCTGATTTTTATTACATTCCTGAGACTGTTTCGTTTCTTGCCTTTTAGTTCATGCTTAGACTCGTTTTTGTTTTTATTCATTTTCGCTTCTTGTCATGCATTTTCATTTCTAGTCCTAGAACACATTTCCGTCTTGCATTCTGATCATTCTAGGGCTGTTAGACAAACACTCTCTTTGAATTGGCTTGATTGCATCTTGATTGTTAGTGAAGTTTCCCAACTGCATTGACACATTAAGTATTACAACTGTATAAGGTTAATTGAACCTGCTAAGAAACACAAAAAATCCTAGTATCATAGAGATATTTTTTTTGGAATTTGTGTTCGGTAGTCGACATTGACCCTAACTCAGAATTGACATTTATCTGATGTATTACGAGTTAAATAAAATTGTTCATCTCAGCTATCACCTCTAAATATTTAATTGCAAGACTATATTACACATATTCCGGATTACATATGCTAAAAATTAAAGGATGTCATTTTAATATTAAAATTAACATACGGAGAAGCTTAAGCTGGCTGGGTCTAGTCTAGATACTCAAAAAGGAGAAAATGCGGAGATCATGAAGATCGCTGTCACGCTGGATGTGTCTAGATATCCAAAAGGAAATATACAGATATCATGAAGATCGCTTCCAAGTTCCAACCGATAGGGAAGTTTTAAAAAAGCTAGCATGGTGGCCGTAAAAAGAAGGTATAAAATAGTGTCAACTAGAGTATATTATTAGTTAATACGACATCTCTGGCTACAAGTATGAGCAGAGAGAATGGGGTGGTATGAAATGCTCTAGAGAAGAACAACGGGGAGGGGGTATGTATTGTCTTCTTAGTCGTCATGTTCACGTCGTCAGTTTCTTGTTTTGGGGAGGGGGCACTCTCTCCCTAGAATGTTTTAGCATCAACCAAATTAAGTCAGCAAATCAAAATAATGCATTCAATTTCACACTCAAAGTCTTGAGATATTTAAAACATGCCTCTGGTTGTTCGTTTTATCTCCAAAGGAGATTCAGGGGAAACCTGATTAACAAAGAAAATGCACGACAAGGTGGAAAAAAGAGATAGAATGGGGTCAAATTTAGGCAAATTTAACTAAAACTGAAAAATGTAATGGTTAGACGATGAAAAATGGGTATTTTTGTTTTTTTCTGAAAGAGAGGAGGATGCTTACGTGAGGATGACCTTTGAGATGTGAGGCGAAATTTTCGAAGCCTTGGTCGCCGCCACGACAACAACGTGCGCAAAACCAACCCGGCTCCTTGTCATGTACCACTGACTCAATTGCTTCTGTGGAAAAAAACTAAATGATTAGTTCAGAAACACACAACTTGCTGGGCTGTTGTTGTATGAGAGAAGGACGAAAAACACACCTGCCCGTACGCTTGCAAGAAAGCTTTCCCACGACAACAGTTCCATAGCAAAGCCAAAGTGATCTGTTTCAGAAAATAAAGAGAATTGAGACTCTTCTCTAAGCAACAAAAGGACAGTTGTTGAACTCTCCAGTGTTAATGTAGAAAGACACATGGGATTAACTAATTACGGGTATTGATGTGAATAAGAGAGACTCCAGAGGAATAGATGGCTCGCAGGACGTCGGTATCGATGCTTGTTAGTATGCCAAGTGCTGTGATGGTGATACATCCAGAGTAGCCTAAATTCTTCAACGCTAGTTTTATACACTGGCCAACCCGACTAGCATCAGATGACGAGGTAACGGGACAAGTGATCATATCCCAAAAGACCGTTGTTTCAGACTCCTTCGTCGCCATCATCAACCCTAAGAAAAAGACTAATTACGCAGCAAGAAGCCCTAAAAACTCTGACCTAAAAAGTAAAAATTGAGCTTCGAAATTGAAGAGGAAGAAAAGAAGATCCAGATCATCATTCAAGACCTTATGAGCCCTAAAAAAACAAATTCCAAAATTTGGGCAAACAAATCGCAGTAACGTGTTTATATCACCTACCTCGCTTATATATTAATTGTCGAATCTGAAACGCGAGAGAGAAAAAGATTGAGCCACAAAGAGAGAGAGAAAGAGGAACAACCACTAGTAAAAGAACATCATATAGCCACTTCTCCTTCACGGTCACTTCGTGGCTTTTTTTTATAAATAGTGATGAAATAGTCACATAAAGTCACAGAAATGAAAAAACAGTAAAAACGTGACTAAGCCGTGGTCTAACCGTGGCAAAAATAGTCACGACACAGTCACATGAGTGACGTCACTAAACTAGTCACGAAATAGTCACTTTAAATTTATGATAACAAAGCCACAAAGTAAAAATATGATAAAATAATGACCAAACACCCACAATAAAAATATGTTACACGTCAAAGCCACAAAGTAAAAATGTGATCAAATGTGTTATCATGTTTAAATTTAATATCAGTTTTATAAGTTTAACTATACCAATTTCTTACAGCATAATTTTATTTATTCATTGTTTTACGCCTAATTATTTAAATTGAATTGGATCAGCGAAACAACAGATTATTTTGGTTTTTCCGGGTCACAAAAAATTAATCACCAAAAAAATATTTGGGTTCCCGGGTAAATAGAGTAACTTTAACATCAAATTTAATTTTTCCGGTTTAGGTTAAAAGCAAGAAAACCCTCTTCCTGATATCTCTGCCTCCATTCCTAACTTAACACTTAGAAAAAAAAATATCTCATTCTCAAATCTCTCACTCAACAAAACACACTTCAGAAACATTTAGGGTTTCTCCAATTCGAATCGCGATAACTCCGTCAGGCAAAGCCTACGACCGTCGTCGCACACGGCCTTCCGATTTAAATCTGCCGTATAAATCTTCTTCTTCTCTTCTTGATATGAGTTCCTTTAGATCCTATTTCAATGTATAGACGTTTAGGTTTTTGGGTCTATTCTTCAGATCTCCTTTCAATGTATATGTTCTGCTTTGTTTGCAAATATGCAATAGAGAAGGCTTGCAAGGTCTTCATCTTTGGGCTCTCCCATTCCTCCAGGTCCTTCCATGCCTCAAGGAGCTATTGGATCTGCAAGCGCAACATATTTAGCCGCAAACAACTACGCTCGTAGAATCGAAGAGGCACTACTACATACTGCCTCAAGAGATGCCCAACCACACCTCCATCCACGAAAAATCAATGGCGCTTTATGGTAATTAGTTAGCAAAATTCTATTAATGTTTATATCATGAATGTATAATCTTCTTTGTCTCTCATTCTTAATTTTTCTGTCGGGTTCGGTATAGACCCCTGTGTCCATGGATTAATCCGGATAACTTGGCAAAGCAACTACATGGGACCAAAGTCAAGCTGGAAATTTGTTTCTCAAGAGAGGAAAACTAACTAGTGGCAATCTTTTGTGGTAAGTGTTCAAAATTTATACTACTTTTTTTTACTCTACATAACTAAGTTCACTTACTCACAAATACTAATGTCTTCTTTTAATATTGTAGCAAAACTTCTATTGGAAGTCAAGGTACTCTTCAAATAACTTTCACTTTTGTATTATGTGGATGATGTTTTGTAAGTGTATGATGTCTGCACGTTTTCATTCACAATCCATAAGAGAATGTTCATTGTTTTAATTTAGTTTTTGTTGTGACTAGTTGTTTTTGACTTTTGATATGAATGTTTGTCTTTGATTGTTGGTTTATATTAATTTGGTTTTATATCCATTCACAGCGGGGTAAGTCAAGCAAATGACGCAATTATGGAATAGGCAGTGGTCAATACCGGGATTTTGATCCTTCTAAGACCTTCTCTTCAACGCAACCTCGACATGGACTTACGTATCTCTGGTTTGGGTAAGAACTCTGAAACTGTCAACACTAATGTTGAAACGCTCAAGACTGACATGAAGACACTCAAAGATGATATGATTGCCTTGAAGAGTGAGTTCTGCTACCCTCCAACATGTTAATCATACTCAACCTTCTGATCCTACTGCAACACCTATTAATCCCACTGTCCGAATGCCGCAATGCCTAACACTGCCTCGACCTCGACTCCACCTATGACTCGAGATCAACAAGCTGACTTTGAACAATGGTGTGCTACTCGTGACTTTACTTCACAAGCACTTAGATAAGCGGTGTGTCTCTTACTTTATTGTGTATCTTGTATTTTTAGCTTGCTTCACAAAATAATTGCATCTTTCGTAATACTTAATCACCTTTTGTAAGTTTTTTGGAATCTCATGGATCTTTTTTGTAAAACTTTGGAAATCTATGGTAGTGTATAATTGGTTTTATATTTCACGTTTCAGATTTTAGAATTTGTATTTCACGTTTCAAATTATAGAATTTTGGGGTGTAGGTTTCAATTTCTAAATTCATCACAATCACCAGATCACGGTGGTTTGTGGTTAGAAAAAGCCATCGTTTAGACACAAGTGCTTCGTGTCTACTTAGTCACTGAATAGACATGAACTGAATCATGGCTAACTGACCACAAAAATTTGCCTGACTATTCTGTGGCAATTAATGTCATGAAATACACGTGTCAAAATCATGACTATAACGTCACGAAAAGCACGAAATATTTTAGTCCACGATCGTATAGACACGATTTTTTTCCGTGTCTTGTTGTGTCTGTGTGGTCATATAGCCACGAAAATGAGACCTTCTCCACGGAATATTCCATGGCTATAGGATCTATTTTTACTAGTGAACGTTAACCTGCCGTAATCGTTTCGATATTTTCTTTTAAGTTAAACTTATATATCAGCTTTCTCGTTAATTGTGTTGCGTTGGTTTATATGGGCCAAAGTAAGATTTTAATAAGGTTATATAAAATGTTTCTACACATCAGCATTGTGAACCATTCTGGAGATGACACATCAATTAAAACATGTAACCAATGAAAATATTTTAATTCTATTCCAATAATAATCATTAACCTATCAAATTAAAACATTAATACAGATCAGCTTTTTTCTAGGTAGACACATATTTGTTTTCTTAGATGATTCGATTTCTTCTTCTTTCTTATTAGCTTTCATCGTCCGTTCTGATCCAATCAATAGAAAGAGAGCCATGGGATCACCAGCACTACGGATTCAGCGTTATTTTCACCAGTGTAACGAAAAGGGTTTGTGTGATCGTGTGTTAAAAACATTGGTATCGCCGACTTCATTCAACAAGGAGGAAGAGAGAGAGTTGGTGTTGAACGCTACCATCGCTGCAAGAAGGAGAGAGGAGAAGAGAGGTAGCCATGAGAGAGAGTATGGGAGAGCATGAGAGATCGTAAAAATAGAGAAACAGGAAGAAGAAAAGATGATGCCGAGAGATGGAGGTGGAAAGCGGGGAACCGGATGACAATCAACGGAGAAGGAGACGTTGCGAGGTGGTGGATCTGGTAGTCATTACTGTGACTGTGGGAGGCCACGGTGGTGGTGGAAGAGCAAAGTCGGAGTAGATCAGAGCTAGAGAAGAGAATAACAAGAAAGAGGAATAAGAAAATAAAGCAGTTTGGATAGGTGCCTTTGGAGGCTCGTTGGTGATGGATGTGACATCGAATTAAAAAGAAAAAAATAACCGCGTGATCACCATCAAGCCATGAGCTCGTAGCAACTGACGGAAGTCTGACCGAAGTTATATTCAAGAAGTTATGTGGGTTGCTTCCTACGCAAGAAATTACTAAAACTGCCCAAACCAGAAACCCTAGAAATCAGATTCGAGGTTGTCTCCTTGGAACAGTGTTTAGTAGTCCAAAAATTACCCGATCGAGCTGAGATTTGGTGGGAAGCTTCACGGTACTACTGGCTACAGATACAACGACGGGATTGTGATTTTAACGGTTAGTTGTGGTTTTTCACTGGTGTGTTTTGAGACATTTGTATGGAGTAAATAGTAACATTTTAATGTTTGGTTTGACAAGGGAGGTTGGATGGAGCTGAAGCTTTGTATGAGTGTTCTTGAATATTGGGACTGACATGGGAAAGGAGAAATGAGTTTCAACATTTAAGTGGCAAAGGAGGAAGAGAATTCTCAAGATAACAAAACACAAGAAGTTACGAAATATGAGGATATATCTGAACCAAAGAAAATGGAGATAGATGCTGAGATAAAAAAAAAAAAAAAAGATGATGAAAAAGCTGTGATTGAAGATAAATAATCAGAAGTTTATACAAATGGAGACAATGCTGATGATACTGAAAAAGCTGTGATGGAAGATAAAGAGTCAAGAGGTTAACTTGTGATTGTAGGCAAGACTAATCTTTTGGAAGAAGAGATGTTAGAGTTTTACAAATATTAAAATGCAGACTAAAAGACCACTAGAGTAAAATACATATCTTTGTTTTGGAAGAAGAGATGCTAGAGTTTTACAAATACTGAACTGAAGACTAAAAGACCACAAGAGTAAAGAACATATCTTTGTTCGAAATGCTTCATGTTGGAGCCATAATAATGAAGATGTTTCTTTGATGAAGAGATTGAAACTAGGAATCGATAGGTGAAACATTTTTTATTTATTTATTTACTCGTAGTTTTAATGCTACATAAGCATAACTATGATGTGATTTCGAATATGAGACATAAGTGGATATTGAAATATTTTTTGGTTTGAGTTTGAGGCGGATTATGTTTCAGAGAATTTCATTATGAGATTTTTATGGTATGATTTTACGATTTTGTGATCCTAGAGTTTTTATTATTTAAATATATATATTTTTTTTAATGTTGACAAATTATGTTTTTAAGGAAAGTAAAAAATCAAAAATGATAATCAATCAATACATGCTTAAATTTTTTTTATTATTATTGCAAACAACATATTATATTATCTTTAAGATAATCTATATAATAATAACAATTTGAATAAATGCGAACAATAGTTGCGATTTTACGTCATACCTTTTCGTATAATATATATATATATATATATATATTTAATTTCAACGGTTGTGTCTCTCTAAAAAGTTGTGTTTGTTAAATATAGAGTTGTGTCTATTCAAATTTATATATAAATGACTTTTCATCATTGTATTCAAATTATCTTTAGTTTATATTTTTGATAGAAAATATTTACAGTTACCTCTCTCTAAACGGTAAAAACAATTAATTGTATGTTTTACAAAAAGTTGCGATTGTTCATTGTAACGGTTTTTTGTAAAGTTGTAACTGTTCATTGTAGAGTTGTGTTTATTCGAATATCCGTATCTTTTAAAATCTCTATATATTTGTCTGTTTAAACTGATTTCATTTTTTGCCATCACACAAATTAATATAAAATTTTAATATCAACAGTTTTTATAGATTTCTAAATTATTCTCTAGCATTCATTCTTTTAAAAGTAAAGAAACTCTTCCAATTCTTGATTTAACTAAATATTTTTGGAATGATGAATCTAATTTACAACTTTTAGTTAATTTTAAATATAAAAATTTAATGTCTATATATAATAGCAATCCGAATAAATGCCACCAAAAGTTGTGTTTTTTCAACCGTACCTTTTTGATATTTTTTAAAAAAATTTGTAGAAAAATTAAATTGTGTGTTTTACAAAAAGTTGCGATTGTTCATTGTTGTAAAATTGCAACTGTTCATTATAAAGTTGCAACAGTTCATTGTAGAGTTGTGTTTATTCGAATATTCGTATCTTTTGAAATCTGGATATATTTGTTTTTTTGAACTGTTTTCACTTTTATTGTCATGACACAAAATAATATAAAATTTCAATATCAAAGTTTTTACAGCTTTCTAAACTACTCTCTAGCATGCATTCTTTTAAAATTAAATAAATTTTTCCAATTCTTGATTTAACAAAAGATTTTTGGAATGATAAATCTAATTTACAACTTTTAGTTAATTTTAAATATAAAAATTTCATGAAAATACCTAGAGTTTTTTTTCAAGAGTTAGATGGAATATATAGTGAGTTTTTAGATTTGACTTTTCAATATGGTAATAAAGATGTCTTCTATTTAAAAACAGTTTATATGGGTTATAAGGTGAAATCAAGTGCAAACACAAACGGTTGTATCTGTTCATTGTAAAGTTGTGTCTTTCACTATATTTTATTTATATTTTTTCATCACAACTTTTCGGTCTAATAGGTGTGTCTATTTAAATAGTAATGTCTTTTGAACTCTCTTTATATTTGTCTCTTCATCAGTAACTGACAAGTTTGTTGAAACAAATTTTCCTTTTTATGTTGAATTTAAATAATTAAATATTAATATCTAACATTTAACGTTATTCTATAATCTAACTAAAAGTTAAGAAATGATTATAGCAATAGAGAAGTTTAATATAACTTAATATAGAATTTAAAGTTAGGAATATTTTTATTGTAACTTTTGTTAAAAAATAATTTAATATTTGAAATAATAATAACAGTATGAATAAATACGAACAACAGTTGTGACTTTGCTTAAAATTTTTTTTGTAAGAAAACTGTTTTTATTCAGTTTTTTAAACTCAAACAGTTGTATCTGTTTATTTTAGAGTTGTGTCTTTTCACTATATTTTGTTCATATTTTTTCATCACAACTTTTTGTTCTAATAGGTGTGACTATTTAAATAGTCATGTCTTTTGAACTTTATATATATTTGTCTCTTCATAAATAACTAATAAATCATTGTTCATTGAAACAAATTTTCCATTTTATGTTTAATCTAAATAATTTGAATATTAATATCAAATATTCAACGTTATTTTATAATCTAACTAAAATTTTAGAAATCACTATAGCAATATAGAAATTTAATAAAATTTAATATAGAATTGATAGTTGCGTCTATTTATCGTAACTTTTCGTTAAAACTATTTTGATATTTAAAATTTATATTATTTTGTTTTTCATTATAATTATTTAAAAGAAAATTATAATTACTCATTACAACCATTAGTTCAGTATTCTCAATTAGGATCACTTTGTCATATTGATTTTTTTAATTGTAACTTTACCATAATTTTTCATAATATATCTTATATTTATAATACTTTAAACAATGTTTTTAAATTTCAATGATTTTATGATGTATAATGTTAAATTTTTTTTATCTTTTTCTAAAATATTTCCTCCGCAACATCGTGGAGGGTATAAGTCCTAATTAAAATAAATAAAAAATAAAAAATAACCCACGGCATGGCGCGGATACTACCTAAATATGTTTTAAAGAAGCCACAATCGCATAGGCTCCCTTTGAAAATTTTTGTGTTTAGTGGAAACACTCTTCATGAAGCCTAACAATCACATAGGCTCCCTTGAAAACTCAAAAATATAAAACTTGTCATAAATTTATTTTTAGTATCAACTCAAATTCTAATTTCGTGCTCATATCCTGTGATGAGACCTTATAATAATATATAATTTAATAACAACTCAACAAACCAATCATAAAATGACATGTATGAGGATAGTCTCCCATGTAAGTCTCTCCCTCTCTCTTATTTTTTCTATTTTTTTTCTATTTTAATAGCATGAGACTGTGAGAGAGACTACCATTGGAGATAGTCTTAGCTTTTAAAATAAGTGGGATTAAAGTTATCCATTGAGAACAACGACAATAACGCAAGATGAAATATATACTCTCTTTGTTTTATAAAGAGTGTCATTTTGACACATTTCACACAAATTAAAAAAAGTTTGAATTATACATGTTTGTCCCTATTTAATAAGTATTTAATGGTTTAAATTCAATAAAAATTTGGGTTTAGGGGTAAAAAAGAAAGTGTAGCATTAAAAAGCAGATTGGAAATGTAGAATGACACTCTTTCTGTAACAAAAAAATTTCTCTAAAATGACACTCTTTGTGAAACAGAGGGAGTATTAGTTTTCTATCTCCGGTGGAATCGATTCAGATCGTCATTATCTTCTTATGAAAAGGTGTCATCTAATCGATCTCGAGAACTAAGGTCGCCGTGTCAAAATCTGTTCATCTTTCACTCAATGTTCATCTCCGACGAAAACATTTCACGGACCTTGAAGGAGAGGCGAATCTAGATCGGAAAAATTATTGGGGTAGCGAAAATCTGAGATACTTAAGAAGAAACGAGGAAAATGCAGACGAAAATTATAGGGGAGATCAAAACAAGATATGGAATCCAAGAAGAAACAAAATGATTATAGAAAAAAATTAAGAGAGAGAGAGAAAGAGAGAGAGAGAGTGTGTCACAACCCGTTTCCAACCCTTTGGGTCTACACTAGTTTCCTTACCAAAAATTTATTTTAAAACACTTTTATATAATAAAAATACTAGTTACTCATATTTCCGGAAAACCATTCCTTGAATAAAAGCCTTAATGTATTATTTCAATAATCTTGTCAAAAGAAAATAGAAGAATGTCTTAAATAAAAACAAATCCGAACATAAAAAAAAGTTAGGAATTAACCGGTAAACTTATTAAACCCAATGTTCCCAAAATAACATCACAAAACGAGACGAACTTGTGCAACTACTCGAGATTCTCACCGAGACCTGAAGAGAAAAGATTAGGGATTGAGTAATTAATTACTCAGAGAGGTGGTCAACACTGCCCACCGAAACATAACCTTTCAAATATACTTTCACGCAACTTCCAAACACTAGCATAAAATCAGACAACAAGCAAATAGCTTTCGCTTGCGTGAAAGACTACGACATTCCACAACAATTATCTTTCAAGTATTTTACTTTGATTATAGGTTTGGCCATTAACACTTTTTATGGCTCCCAAACCTCATTGCTAGAAAACCACGGCCCGTAGTTCGATTCTTCCCGTACTGCTCATCAGCGGTTTATGACCTACAATGAACCGTCGGTTCATTACAGTCCAACATTCTCAATCCTGTTTTTAATTATTTTCCTAATAATTTTCTCACCATGAAGACTAAAGTACGACGTAAAACATTAACAGGCAACATGCATCTCACGTCCTCATATTACCATGCAGCAAGCTTTACGACTTAAAACACTAATATTCTACATGCAACTCACATAACCATATAACCATGCAACAAGCATTAAAACATTTAATTATTACTACTCTAACAACCTAGCAACCAACAATCAATAGTGTTTAACTTTAAAACTAACGCTTATCCGATGAACAAAAGTGTAAATGAGGTGTTATGAATCCGCAAATCCCTCCCCCACCTGACTCTTGATTGAAAACGACACTAGGAACGGAGAGGTTGAAAGCGGTTAGCCTGAAACTTGCATAAGAAGAAAACTATTCAGCACCCTAGCTAATATGGAACTTGCGGATCAAGAGGACCAGAACAAAGGAACCAAAGACTTACTTCCCAAGGAACCAACCGACCTAGCTTGCGGACCAACCAGAACAACAGCAACGAACTAACTTGCAGATGAAGAAGCCAACGACCTGACTTACGACAGAAGCAACAGATTAAAGAGACTAAAACAGTGACGTGAAGGAGATGGAAAACAGGTTAATGTTTGGATTTCCTTACCCAAACGAACCACCGATGATGGATATCGACTTTGGTGAGAGAAGTGAACGACGGAGACAAACGGTGACTCAAGCGGTGGTGACTACGGCACGACGTAACGTGGCGAACAACTCGTTTCTACTTTCTCACCAACAAGGACACACCACAACAAGGACAGCAACTTGATCTCAACGAGGATGGTGATGGTGACTTGAGATCCAGATTTACGGAAACAAGAGAGTGATCGAAGTTGGAACGAAAACTTTGAAAGCGGCTATGACGAAGAAGACAATACGTACACCCATATATACACACTCGCTTAGGGTTTTTGTTTAACACAGGGGCTGGGCCTTTACAGGGCCTAAATGGGTCTCACAGTTCTCCCCCACTTCGACGGAATTCGTCCTCGAATTCGATGTCCCTAGTAACGATACACTTCCATCCTTAAAAAGCTCTGGGTAGTTTTTCTGCATAATATTTTCAGATTCCCAAGACATCTCCTGAACCCCATCTCTCTCCCAACAAACTTGAATGGTCTTAGCTTTCTTCCCTCGAGTACCATTTTCCCTGCGACTTACAATTGATATCGGTTTTCCAGTTACCGATAAGTCTGACATAAGGTCCTCTGGTGGCTTTGAGACGATCAGTTTTGGTTCTGTTATCACCTTTCTCAACACAGAAACATGGAATACATCATGAAATGCCGCTAATTCATCTGGCAGGTCTAGGCGGTAAGCCACAGTGCCAATCCTCTCGGTGATAGGGTAAGGTCCCATATATCTCGGCTTAAGCTTTCCTCTCTTAGCCCAGCGGTTCAGTCCTTTAAACGTTCTCATTTTTAGATACACCAAGTCCCCAACCTCAAATTCTAAATCCTTCCGTCTTTTGTCTACATAACTTTTCTGGCGATCATGAGCTTCTTTAATTCTGTTTTTGAGCAGCTCTACTTGCTCAGTAGACTCTTGAACTATTTCAGGCTTAATGTCCCGACGCTCCCCCACTTCTGTCCAACAAAGTGGTGTACGACAAGGTCGTCCATAAAGAGCTTCAAATGGGGGCATGCCAATGCTGGAATGGTAACTGTTGTTGTAGGCGAATTCCACTAAAGGCAAATATCTTTCCCAACGACCCCCCCAGTCGAGCATACAAGCTCTAAGCATATCTTCCAACGTCTGAATTGTCCGCTCAGATTGACCGTCTGTTTGCGGGTGATAAGTTGTACTTAAATGCACATTAGTTCCCAAGGCTTTCTGAAACGCTTTCCAAAACACTGATGTGAACTTTGGGTCTCTGTCAGAAACAATACTCATAGGAACTCCGTGAAGTTTAACTATCTCATCCAAGTACTTCTGAGCTAAGCGTTCGGCCGTGTCCTTTTTATTCACTGCTAGAAAATGAGCTGATTTTGTAAGTCTGTCTACAATTACCCAAACTGCATCTCACTTACTTATTGTCATTGGAAGCCCAGTAATAAAATCCATAGTCACCATATCCCATTTCCATTCTGGCAGTGGTAAACTCTGTAGAAGTTCACTTGGTACTCTATGTTCCGCTTTCACCAACTGACAAGTCGTGCACTTTGCTACCCAATCAGCTACTTCCCGCTTCATTCCCTTCCAATGATAATACCTTTCCAAGTCTCTATACATCTTAGTAGAACCGGGATGGATGGCAAAACGTGACTGGTGCGCTTGCTTCAAGATCTCTTCTTTCAGAACTTTACTATCTGGAACACACACCCGACCTTTAAAAATAAATGTTCCATTCTCTGCCGTGTGATAACCTCTAACTTCAGCTTCTATTGCTTTCTTCGTCTCAGCATCTTCCTTTTGAGCCTCACGGATTCTCCGTAGTAAATCAGCTTGGTTTACTGCTTTCAGACCCATTACATCGTCTTCAACAGAGGCTTCACAAATATTCAGACTCGATAAGGCTGAAACAAGCTCCTGCACCTCCCTAGTTCCATTCACGTCAGTTCTCCTTCTGCTTAATGCATCCGCAACCTGGTTAGCTTTTCCTGGATGATAAGCAATATCCAAATCATAGTCCGCAAGCAACTCCACCCATCTCCTCTGCCTCAAATTCAAATCTGCTTGTGTGAAGATATACTTCAGACTTTTATGATCAGTAAATACTTGCACCTTCTCTTCGTATAAGTAGGCTCTCCAAGCCTTAAGAGCAAAGACCACTGCAGCTAGCTCCAAGCATGAGTAGGATAATTAGTCTCGTGTTTTCGCAACTGCCTTGATGCATAGGCTATGACCTGACCGTCCTGCATGAGTACACACCCTAATCCAGTTCCTGATGCATCTGTATAAACAACATAAGGCACTCCAACCTTTGGTAAAACCAACACAGGCGTCTGTGTTAGATGCTCCTTTAACTTTCCAAAACTGGTTTCACAGGTTTCTGTCCACTCAAACTTTGCTTCTTTACACGTCAATTGCGTCAATGGTTTGGCTAAGCTAGCAAATCCCTCCACAAACTTCCGGTAGTACCCTGCGAGTCCAAGAAAACTACGGACCTCTGTAGCATTCTTGGGTCTAGGCCAATGAGTGATAGTCATGATCTTCTCTGGGTCAACAACTACCACTTTCTCTGAAATGATATGGCCCAAGAAACCAACCTGCTTTTGCCAGAAACTGCATTTTGCCATCTTTGCAAAAAGCTTTTGATCTCGTAGTGTCTGCAACACTAACCTTAAGTGCATAACATGCTCCTCCTTACTCTTTGAGTATATCAAAATATCATCAATAAAGACAATGACTAACTTGTCCTAGAACTCTCTGATATGTCTATATTTTGTCTCTCCTTAGCATATATTTATCATGCATTTAGCTAGGATAACACATTGTTTTGCTTCATTTTCTAGTCCCTTCTATACACTTTGCATGTTTAGGTAGTTCTTGCATCATCCTTGCATATATTTTGCATTTTGGAGTATTTCAGGTATATAGGAGACGTCGGGAACACATCGCTCGACCCATCCGCTTCACAACACTCCCGGAAGCGTCAACCGAGCTATCTCCGGGAAGCGTCAACCGAGCAATCCGTTCGAGCTGTTCCACTCGAGTGGGATTTAGCTTTCAACGTCTTCGTCAAGGTTGTAGGGAATTGAGTTATCTTTCCAACGCCGTTTATTTCAAGCCAATCGGAGGTGTGGTTCGAGAGTTATCATCGTTTTAGTGGATGTGTATACACCATGCTCCCCCGCCACACACTCCATCTTGTCTGATCGATCCATGCTCCCCCGCCACGCACTCCAGCTTGTCTGATCAAGCCATGCTCCCCCGCCACGCACTCCAGCTTGTCTGATCGTGCCATGCTCCCCCACCACGCACTCCAGCTTGTCTGATCGAGCCATGCTCCCCCGCCACGCTCTTCAGCCGTCCGTCCGAGCCATGATGACATTGCATTCCATTCTACGCGCATGGACTCGATCGCACATGTCGGGAAGAAAGACGTTTGGTTTCACACGCTTCAGGAGTTTACCGAACCGACGCTTTACCTTGTCGTTTTAAGTTTTAGGGTTTTCCATGTTGGAATACTATATATACATTTTGTTAAGTCTTTGCTGAGACATCTTATCTTTTATTCTCGTATTGTTTTCTTTCCCAGAAGGTTTTGACGCTAGCCACCAAAAAAACGTTCTCAGACCTTGTATTCCGACACCTTTGAGTTTATTCAGTATTTTCATTTGATTTCTTTTACAAGTTGTTCTTTACTTTTTAATCTATCTAAGAATGCTTGTTTCAATATTTTCTGAGTTTGTATTGTTGATGATGATTTTCGGATCTGAGTAGTGTAGTAGTTCTTGAGGATGGGATAGATTAGGTGGAGGATCTTAGGATGTAGAGTGTTTAAGCTTTGATTTTTATGATTCTCTTCTAGACTAGTGTTAGAAATGCTAGTTTCTCTCTGATCAATTGGGACTAGGTTCGAGACATTTCCACACCCAAAAGGTGTTTTATGAAATGTCTGACCAACTAGTGCCAGAGACTTACGTTCCTAGCCTAAGAGATTAGTTGTCTAGGATGTTTGTTGACATGAACGAACTTGTTTGTCATGCCTGCTCAACCATGTTTCTCTAGCGAGAGCTGGGTATGGAAATGGTTGAGTCTGAGTAGCTTTTACCAAGAGATTGGATTAACTAAGTTGATATGTTCATTGTCTAGGGATAGATTGCTTGTGGCATGTTCAACACTTTGTAGACTAGGAGACTTCACCGACATCAATTACTCCCATCCGTAGGACCTCTTTCTTCTTGATATTTATTACATTCCTGAGACTGTTTCGTGTCTTGCCTTTTAGTTCATGCTTAGACTCGTTTTCTATTTTCATTCATTTTCGCTTCCTGTCATACATTCGCATTTCTAGTTCTAGAACACATTTCTGTTTTGCACTCAGATCATTCTAGGACTGTTAGACAAACACTCTTTTATATTGGCTTAACTTGTGATTCCTTGATTGCATCTTGAGTGATAGTAAAGTTTCCCAACTGGATTGACACCTTAAGTACTACAACTGCATAAGGTTAATTGAACCTGCTAGGATAGACACACGAAAATCCTAGTATCAATTTGGCGCCGTTGCCATTTGGGATTCATTTTGCTACATTTAAGATTTCAAGTTTTGTAAGATTAAGTTCTATCCCACTTCTCATTCTGAGTACTGACTTGTTTTGGTTGTCTGCTTGTTTGTTTTGATTCTCAGGAACCTGTTGATTGCAACGTTGCATGCACACCAGATCAAGAGGACATCAGAACCTCCTTCCTGCTATCGATGATATCAATCGGTTACAGAGACCACGACAAGCTCGTCAACTCACTGATCATCCCGCACCCGTCACAATGGAACAACCGAATGGACCACATCCGGGACCGCGAAACATTGGTGCTGGGGATGCACCGAACACTCATACTCAACGTGCTGGAATCGTCCCTCCCGCCGTGCAGAAAAATAACTTCGAAATCAAAAGTGGTCTGATCTCCATGATCAAAGGAAACAAGTTTCACGGGTTGCCTATGGAGGATCCACTCTACCACTTGGACGAGTTCGACCGCCTGTGCAGTCTCAACAAGATCAACGGCGTGAGTGAGTATGGTTACAAGTTGCGCCTCTTTCCATTCTTCCCAGGAGACAAGGCTCATCAATGGGAGAAAAACCTTCCCAAGGGATCAATCACCACTTGGGATGGTTGCAAGAAAGCACTCTTGGCCAAGTTTTCTCCAACTCCAGAACAGCACGTCTCAAGAATGAGATTTCCATCTTCACTCAGAAGAACTCAGAATCATTCTGTGAAGCCTGGGAGCGTTTCAAGGGTTACCATAGCCAGTGTCCACACCATGGTTTCAGCAACGAGTCACTACTGAGTACTCTCTACCGTGGTGTACTACCAAAGATCCGTATGCTGCTTGACACTGCTTCTAATGGTAATTTCCTGAAAAAAGACGTTGAGGAAGGATGGCAACTGGTGGAGAATCTCGCTCAGTCTGACGACAACTACAATGAAGACTATAACCGCACAGTTCGCGGCGACGCTGGGTCTGAGGAGAAGTACAAGAAAGACCTCAAGAATGTCAATGAGAAGCTTGACCGTATCAAGGTAAGCCAGCAGAGGAGCATCCACTTTGTATCTGAGGATGATCCTTTCCAAGTTCCAGATGGGGAGGGTGAGCAGACTGAGGAGGTCAGCTATGTCCAGAATCAGGGTGGGTAAAACAAAGGTTACAACCAATACAAGGCAAACCCCAATTTGTCTTACCGAAGTAAAAATGTTGCCAATCCACAAGATCAGGTGTATCCGCCTCAACAACAACAACAAGGGCAACAAAAACCTTATGTGCCTTACAATCCAGGATTCGTTCCTAAACAACAGTTCCAGCAGGGTTATCAGGCTCCCTCAGGACCACCACCAGGATTCCCCCCTCAACAAGTTTAGCCTACTACAGCCCCAGATCAAGAAATGAAGCAAATGATGCAACAACTTCTTCAGGGCCAAGCTAGCGGTTCTATGGATACCGCTAAGAAGTTTGCTGACTTTAGTCAAAGGATGGAATGTTCATATAATGATCTGAACGTCAAATTTGAAGCTCTGAATTCGAAGATAAGGTATATTGAAGGCCAATCCGGTTCCACTTCTGCACCAATACCTGGCCAATTCCCTGGAACAGCAGTTCAAATCCCCAAGGACTATGCTACTATCCATGCTATCACCACCCAAGCTGTAGATGTACGGCTCACTGAGGAAAATGAGAGTTTAGATGGGGAGGATTTTCTTCAAGATGAAGTTCAGATAAAGGATCCCATCAAGGTGCTCAAGGATCCAATTGAGTCAGCCAAGCAATCTGATCCTCAAGCTACGAAAAAACCCGCTGCTCCCAAGGATAAACCTGTGAGATTCACTCCTCCACCAGACAAGCCACCTCTAGCATTGCCAGTGAGGTTTAAGAAGCAGCTTACTGAGAAGTATAAAACTCTGTTCGAAAAACAAGTCAAGGAGATTGAATTGAGGATGCCATTGCGTGATGGATTCGCACTTGTTCCTCACTACCAAAAATTCGTCAACGACTTAAAGATGGAGAGATCAAAAGAAGTTCAAGCCATGTCGGTACTAAGTCTTGAGTGCAGTGCAATCATTCAGAAGAAGATTGTACCTAAGAAGCTCAAAGATCCTGGATCATTCACTCTACCTTGCACCCTTGGACCTATGTCTTTTGATAGGTGTCTATGTGATCTTGGCACTTCAGTTAATCTTATGCCACTCTCTGTAGCTAAGAGGTTGAGTTTTACAAGGTTTAACGGTTGCGACATCTCCATCATCCTTGCAGATAGAACAATGAGACTTCCACATGGTATCTTAGAAGATTTACCTGTCAGGATTAGAGACGTAGAAGTGCCAACCGACTTTGTGGTTCTGGAAATGGATGAAAAATCAAAAGATCCTATGATATTAGGAAGACCATTCCTGGCGACTGTTGGAGACATCATTGATGTCAGAAATGGAAAGATTGATCCTAATCTGGGAGACGACTTCACTATGAAATTTGACATCAAGGATACCTTGAAGAAACCAACAATAGGAGGACAAGTCTTCTATATTGAAGAGTTGGATCAGTTGGCTAACGAGTTGTTGAAGGAATTAGCTGAGGAGGACCATCTCAAGACTGCTTTGACCAAGGAAGGAGAAGAAGGGTTCCTGCATAAGGACACCACTTGCTGCAAGAATCTGCTAGACTCCCACAGAGAAACGGATGGACCAGAGGAGTTCGAGCAACTATCTGGTGCGGAGGAGGTTTGTGCAGTTGAGGCAGAGACTTCAGAACGTGAGACCTCCCACTCGACCAACGTTTTATCTCACTCGCCCAACACCCCATTCGAGCCGTGCACCATTGTTTTTGTTCGAGACCTCCACCATTCATATTCGGTCGAGCCATCTCCGTTACTCCTGTCCTGTTGCCCCCGTGAAGATCCGCTCGAGTCACGCTCCAACATCCACTCTCGAACCATTGCTGTTACTTCCACTCGAGCCAACACCCTCTCTTGCTCGAGTCAGCAGTGTTGTCTCGACCAGAGCCTACCACCGTTGCTTCCTCACCTGTTCCGGCGAAGCCTCACTCGAGCCGTTTCCGCTGAACTCCATTCGACCTGTACGCTCGAGCCAATCTCTCTCTGTAGTCGTTCAATGTCAGTCTCACTCTGCACTCGCCCAACTGCCTCTCTCGAGCCACACTCGCCGTCGTCCTCGTACCTGTCAATCGAGCCGATCTCACAATCACCAAACGAGCCACTGTCAAACCTATGCGACTCGACCCACACGACAAAGATGTTCCGCTCGGTCCACCATCCCAAAACTGTCACCGTTCGACTCGATTCCACTCGATCCGTTGTCCCGGAGCTGTCACCCACTCGATCGGTTTATCCTCTCTATGCACTTTCAAGTTTTAAATTTCATAATTGCTCTTGCTACTTGCTCACTAATATATTAACATTTAGCTTTGAGTTCATTATGTCTCAGAGAAGTAGGAAGAGTACCGAGATCATACATGAGATGAGAGAGGCGTATGATTGTGTAGGTGGACAACGCTCATCTCCTAAATCCATGGAAAAGCGTTTCTTGGAAATGAAAAACTTTGTAGAAGAAGCTGTTCAGGGTTTAGGACAAGCAGCAAGGTCAAGCAGCCCTGTCAAACCGCTCACCAAGAGCAAGAGTCGCGGGAAGAGACCAGTACCAGTTTCTAACTCAAGAGAGGAGGACAATGATTACGAACAGGAGGAACCTGAGTTGCATTCGGGACAAGCGCCCAGGAAATCTGTAAGAAGGAAGGCAAGAGACAGGGCGTTCAGCAGTTTCACGAAGACGTTCACGAACTTCATGCGTAAGTTCAGCTGTTCAACATCCACAACCGCCATCCCTAGGTTCATCCCCGACGACATCAGACCAATGCCCGGACGTCCCTCTGCGACCCTAGAGCGAACACCTTCTCTGATTCCCTCTCCAGCACGTCAATCTTCATATGAGCTCGAGATCGTCAGCCTTCACCCATTCCTTGACGCCACTCGTCACACGAGTCTAGGGAGAGACAGAGACGCGGTTCGCGAGGCTCCAGAGCCTTTTCTAGTCATCGATCAGTGCGTTGTTCTGCAGCTCAAGATGAGCAGCGAGTTGAAGCTCAGGGTGATCATCAGGGTATGCACGGGGTTGAGCAACAAATCGAACATCAAGGTGATTATCAGCCTACGGAGGTTGTTGTATTGGTATCGGACCATGGTGAGTCCAGAGTCGATGACATGCAGTGTGACGAGCAGCCGAACATGTACCAGAACACGCAAGCGGTTGAGCAGCAAGTCGACCAACCAACTGAGGTCACTCCCGCGGATCCCAAAAAAAAAAAGGACAGAGTCAGTTTCACGCCCCTCCTTGGGCGAGCACAGACTCCTTCTTCTACTACTGAGGTACTCCAACCTTCCCTTTGTACATACCATTTCATTCCTGCATTGTTTCTGTTGTGATTCTTAATTCCTCCTACAGATTTTTCTTACACAAGAGACTGTGTAATTTAAGTTTGGGGGAGGGTTTGAGATGATGTATCTGATGTTGTGTTCTGTGATTCTTATTTCATATTTTTGTATCATATCATGTTTGAGTCTGCATTCATTTATTTGCATAGAAAAACCAAAAAAAATGAAAAAAATCAAAAATTTCCACAAAAACAGAGTGTTCATGTAGCTTGCACTTGCATATTAGGACTGAGTCTAGTGTTATTTAGGGTTGTTGCATTTAGCATAGGGGTTGATGATGATTGTAACCTTGGTAGCATTCTGAATTCAATAGGATAGGATCAAGGCCCTTGTTATTAGTTCTTTGATGCATGTTGATTGAATTTGAAAATGTAAGATTGAAGCATGTTTTGAATTGGCGTCATTCCCTATCTATCTGAACCTAATCCTGACTTGCAATTATCTTGTTATGCATTGAAGTTGAACTCATGGATACCATATACATACTTGGATTGTCTTTCACATTTTCACCACCCTTGTCAATCCAAGTAGCTGATTCCCATCTTTGGAACAGTTCCCCACACCCTTAACCAACCGTTCTTTCAGGTCAATTGTATTCTCGAGTGTCAGGCCTTTTTCCGAGTTGAGCTTGTTAGAAAGTGTTAGGTTCTAACCGACAAGAGTAGGATCTTGTGTAGTTCTAGTTCGCGTTATCCGGACTAGTAGGACTAGGTGAGAACTCGATTTTGGGTATTGGGTATGGATTTGTGCAGAAAAGCGAAGAGTAAAAAGAAAGTTAAGGGTAGAAAGTCTTTAGGAGGGGGATGTGATTTCAAGGTTTACATGTCTAGTAAAGGATTTGGGTTGATCGAAATAATCAGTTATTGGTTCTGGGCATTAAACGAAAAGATTAGACAAAGAAAATAAAGTAAAATGTTTAAAATGTCCAGAGTCCTTAGAAGAAAAGAAAAAGAACCTTACTGATAGTAAAGATTTCCCAATCCGCTAGAATGATAAGAAGTGAACTCCTCCTAAGACCAAGTCTAAATAATGAAAGAATGGGTTTGAGATGAAGTTTCTGATGAAGGGTAGAGATGGGACCAACTTCGGTTTGGAATGTTCTTTGGGTAGACAGGACGCTGCTCTTGTATGTATCAGTTGGTTTCAACCTTTAGCCTTTTCTTAAGCTCAACTCCTTTTCGTGAGAGAACCTTGTTCTGAATTGATAAACCACCTGAGAAGGAGACCATCTATGTCTCTGACCTTTTACCCTAGCCAAATGAGTTCAATGACATTGCTTAGCTAGATTCACGGTTCTCTGTTAATGAATGTTAAAGGGAGTGATTGATAGGATTTCATGTGTAGATTAAACAAATGAAATTCCTTCACCATGCATCATAGAACTAAATACAAGGACTTTGATTCTAACTATTTTATTTAGCTTGTTTTAGGTTCTGAGACCCCATTTTCACACCTCTCTTCCATGCTCTACTCTTTATTGTTTGCTTGAGGGCAAGCAAAGAATAAGTTTGGGGGAGTTGATATGTCTATATTTTGTTTCTCCTTAGCATATATTTATCATGCATTTAGCTAAGATAACACATTGTTTTGCTTCATTTTCTAGTCCCTTCTATACACTTTGCATGTTTAGGTAGTTCTTGCATCATCCTTGCATATATTGTGCATTTTGGAGTATTTCAGGTATCTAGGAGACGTCAAGAACACATCACTCAACCCATCCGCTGCACAACACTCCCGGAAGCGTCAACCAAGCTATCTCCAGGAAGCGTCAACCGAGCCATCCGTTCGAGCCGTTCCACTCGAGTGGGATTTAGCTTTCAACGTCTTCATCAAGGTTGTAGGGAATTGAGTTATCTTTCCAACGCCGTTTATTTCAAGCCAATCGGAGGTGTTTTTCAAGAGTTATCCTCGTTTTAGTGGATGTGTATACACCACGCTCGAGCCATGCTCCCCCGCCACGCATTCAGCTTGTCTGATCGAGCCATGCTCCCCCGCCACGCACTCCAGCTTGTCTGATCGAGCCATGCTCCCCCATGATTTCATTGCATTCCATTCGACACGCATGGACTCGATCGCACATGTCGGGAAGAAAGACGTTTGGTTTCACACGCTTCAGGAGTTTACCGAACCGACGCTTTACCTTGTCGTTTTAAGTTTTAGGGCTCTCCATGTTGGAATACTATATATACATTTTGTTAAGTCTTTGCTGAGACATCTTATCTTTTATTCTCGTATTGTTTTCTTTCCCAGAAGGTTTTGACGCTAGCCACCAAAAAAACGTTCTCAGACCTTGTATTCCGACACCTTTGAGTTTATTCAGTATTTTCATTTGATTTCTTTTACAAGTTGTTCTTTACTTTTTAATCTATCTAAGAATGCTTGTTTCAATATTTTCTGAGTTTGTATTGTTGATGATGATTTTCGGATCTGAGTAGTGTAGTAGTTCTTGAGGATGTGATAGATTAGGTGGAGGATCTTAGGATGTAGAGTGTTTAAGCTTTGATTTTTGTGATTCCCTTCTGGACTAGTGTTAAAAAATTCTAGTTTCTCTCTGATCAATTGGGACTAGGTTCGAGACATTTCCACACCCAAAAGGTGTTTGATGAAATGTCTGACCAACTAGTGCCAGAGACTTACGTTCCTAGCCTAAGAGATTAGTTGTCTAGGATGTTTGTTGACATGAACGAACTTGTTTGTCATGCCTGCTCAACCATGTTTCTCTAGCGAGAGCTGGGTATGGAAATGGTTGAGTCTGAGTAGCTTTTACCAAGAGATTGGACTAGATAAGTTGAGATGTTCTTTGTCTAGGGACAGATTGCTTGTGGTATGTTAAACACTTAGTAGACTAGGAGACTTCACCGACATCAATTACTCCCATCCTTAGGACCTCTTTCTTCCTGATATTTATTACATTCCTGAGACTGTTTCGTGTCTTGCCTTTTAGTTCATGCTTAGACTCGTTTTCTATTTTCATTCATTTTCGCTTCCTCTCATACATTCACATTTCTAGTTTTAGAACACATTTCCGTTTTGCATTCTGATCATTCTAGGACTGTTAGACAAACACTCTTTTATATTGGCTTAACTTGTGATTCCTTGATTGCATCTTGAGTGATAGTAAAGTTTCCCAACTGGATTGACACCTTAAGTACTACAATTGCATAAGGTTAATCGAACCTGCTAGGATAGACACACGAAAATCCTAGTACTCTCGAAAGACGCTATTCATGAGCTTCATAAATGCTGCAGGGGCATTAGTCAATCCAAAAGGCATGACAACAAACTCATAATGCCCGTAGCGTGTCCTGAATGCTGTTTTTCTAACATCCTCCTCAGCAATACCAATCTGATGATGTCCCGATGCCAAATCTATCTTTGAAAACAAGGATGCTCCTTGAAGTTGGTCCAAAAGCTCATCAATGCGTGGTAAGGGATACTTATTCTAAATAGTCACCTTATTCAACCCACGATAGTCTATGCAAAGTCTGAAAGTTCCATCTTTCTTCTTAACAAACAGAACAGGCACTCTCCACGGAGAACTACTTGGTCTCACAAATCCAACTGCTTCTTTAATTCCGCCATTTCTGTTGGAGCTAAACGGTAAGGCGCCTTGGATATTGGAGCAGTCCCTGGGTCCAACTCAATAGTGAAATAATCTCCTCTATCTGGTGGTGGTCCTTTGAGCGGTTCAAAAACATCTGCATATTCTGATGCTACAAGAATGTCATCCAACTCTACTGTTGTGTCTCCCCCCTCAATAGAAATTGTCGCCAAATATGCTTCAGGCCTATTCCACTGTAACTCCTCTGTGTGAATCATCAAAATAATAGGTATCCCGTTATTTGTTACAACTCCCAGAAATACCAAATTCCCTTCACTTCGGTTAATGGTAACCCGTGCTCCCCGGCAGTCCAAGTTGGCGTCATGTCGCTTTAACCAGTCTATGCCAAAAATTACTTCATAGCGTCTCAACTCCATCTCAATAAAATTACCAAGTAACTCTACTCCTTCTATCACCACATGAACATCCCGATAAGTCCTTGATGATCCTACTACTTGAGTTCCCGCAGTTTCAATTCTGAGAAAATTGTCAATCATGCCATGAACTGTACTAATATTTGTCTCCTATGCCACTTTTGTGAAACCATTTTCCCGTCTGCCATAGAACCTTACAAAAATACATATTTGCCCTTTTCCCATTGTTTGCGACGTTTAAGTAATTGAAAGAGAAAAAATTAAAAAAGGTAAAGTTAGCAGTGGTCTTAGTTATCTCATCGGGTAATGCAACCCTTAGGCATGCAAGAGGTCCATGGAACCAACTGTCTATTTTTTGCCTGTCTCTTTAATTATTCCTGCTCTCTCTCTCTTCTCACAAACCACCATCGAGACTTTACATCTTCCGCCAACCGCCGTCACTATTTCCTCCAAAAACGTTCGATTTCGAGTCACTAAGTGATGAATTACTTCATCCAGACCCTTCTATAGGGTAATCCTCCATTGTTGCCTCTACCCGCCGCGACGGGGGAACCGTCGGCTATAGTGGAAGCGACAGGGGAACCGTCGACGACTAGTACGGAGATTCATAAACCCAGACAAAAGTAAATCGGTTGTCCATCAACTAGAATCAATTTATTTTGGTGTTCGTTAAGTGTTTTTTACCTGAAACAATTTGAACTCTACTAAAATTCCATTTTTTTGCTCATTTATTGTGTTTGAATTCGACGTTCTAGGTTATGCTCATTTTGGGTTATGTCCTTTCAAAAGATGTTGTCCTCCAAAATATGTCTACCAACGATGTCCATCGTGATTTTATATGGTCCACCAAATTTACCTTTCCAAATTTATGGCTCTGCTAACCGCACTATGTGTCCATCGTGCAGGTTGAATCCATTGGTGGAGCATAACCAAAATATCTGGTTTGTCTACAACGACCATGTTTGTATTCGTCTGTCGTTCATGTTGTTAATAGCATGAGTCCCTGACTACCAACTTCTTTATTGTGCCGCACAAGTCTCATGAAGAAGATGGCGCAGGGAATGCTGTTTCTACTATCGATGAAAAACAAATCCAACAGTCTACGTCTGATGAATATGCATGTTGTACGAACCTTTCCCAACCGGAGGACAAGAACATACACCTTAGGTATTTTGTCCACCATTTACTGACAAGTTATTGCAGGTCCTCATATCCGGTTAACCAAAAAAGATTCTTATTTTAGGTCTCATAGCGAATCAGTTCGTGTAAATAATGTTGATCCATTGATGGACGAGATTCGACATTCGAGGTACATGTCCATCACAGTTGACAGTTCGGTAAACACATTTGAGAAGCCTAGGTATATGTCCATTCACTTGTTGACAAGTTATTGGAATGACTGTCTTTTCCGAGACGCAATATGTTTCAGTTTGCTGTTCTTATGTCAATTATGCTCGCTCTTCTTTCCTTCCTACTCGTAATCGTCACCTCAATCAACAACTTCACTGGGTGATTTACGACTTTTATGTCTACCGATGGACTTTTCATCCGGTTTAGGTAGACATAGTCTTTCTCCGTTTGCTTATGGTTCTCTCTAGTTTCTGGGATAGGGGTATTTTCGTCAACTCACTCATTCTCATAACAAACAAACTGGCATTTTTGAGAAGGAAAACAAAAAATGGCATTCTAAACAACTTTTTTGGAAAAAATGGCATTCTTGCCCAAAATCCCTTGAATTCTCCTCCGTT